>NC_141827.1:6737500-6922500 GCF_982586985.1 Callionymus lyra | reverse complement strand
GAGAATTTAATTGAATATATTGTTTAGTTTGGTTGGTTTGGTTTATTATTTATTGAAATTGTTTATTGTTTTTTTAGCAATATTTATTTTTCTTCTCAATAATTGAATTCAATAGTTTTTATATTCAAATGATAAATTTGATAGAAATTATTAATTTTCTAAATATATATTTCAACATTATTCATTTAATTAGTTTTTAATAAACAACTTGATTAAAATAATTTGTTTAGTGAAATTATTTATTTATTTTGCTTTTTGAATAATTGAATTTGAAAAAATATATATTTTCAAAATAAATGTTGGTTTTTGTTTGATATTCTAATTCCAATAATTCAAAAGTACATTTTTCTAAATTCAAAATTATTTAATTCATACCGGTTTTTATTCAATATCAATAATCAATAAGTTTTGTCTAATGACAGTATTGTACTAACATTTTTACATTGAATTTAAAAGACTATAAATAAAAAAATGTTGAATTTAGAACATTTATTATGTAATTTTTGTAATTATAATATCAAACTCTATGTGTAAAAAAACAAAATTATTTTAGAAAATACTGTTTATGATTCTAAAAATTCATTTATTAATTTTTTAAATAGAAGATATTGAAAGACATTATTAAAATAATTAATTCAAAGCTTAAAAACATTGAGACAAAGCTTCAACATTTGAGATGTTCAACAATATCCTGACGACACATGTTGACGCTCCTGGTGTTTCTGCAGCCAGAAGGTGAGTCTGAAGGAGCGAGTCTTCTCGTCTCCTCGCAGCTCCGGCTCTAAAGGCAAAGGTTCTCCTCAACACGGTGAGTGTCTCCTCGTCTCCTCCTTGTCTCCTCCTCGTCTCCTCCTCGTCTCCTCCTCGTCTCTTCCTCGTCTCCTCCTCGTCTCTTCCTCGTCTCCTCCTCGTCTCCTCCTCGTCTCCTCCTCGTCTCCTCCTCGTCTCTTCCTCGTCTCCTCCTCGTCTCCTCCTCGTCTCCTCCTCGTCTCCTCCTCGTCTCTTCCTCGTCTCTTCCTCGTCTCCTCCTCGTCTCCTCCTCGTCTCCTCCTCGTCTCCTCCTCGTCTCATCCTCGTCTCCTCCTCGTCTCCTCCTCGTCTCCTCCTCGTCTCCTCCTCGTCTCCTCCTCGTCTCCTCCTCGTCTCTTCCTCGTCTCCTCCTCGTCTCTTCCTCGTCTCCTCCTCGTCTCCTCCTCGTCTCCTCCTCGTCTCCTCCTCGTCTCCTCCTCGTCTCTTCCTCGTCTCCTCCTCGTCTCTTCCTCGTCTCCTCCTCGTCTCCTCCTCGTCTCCTCCTCGTCTCCTCCTCGTCTCTTCCTCGTCTCTTCCTAGTCTCCTCCTCGTCTCCTCCTCGTCTCTTCCTCGTCTCCTCCTCGTCTCCTCCTCGTCTCTTCCTCGTCTCCTCCTCGTCTCCTCCTCGTCTCTTCCTCGTCTCCTCCTCGTCTCCTCCTCGTCTCCTCCTCGTCTCCTCCTCGTCTCCTCCTCGTCTCCTCCTCGTCTCCTCCTCCTCCCTGAAGGACCTCAAGACCTCCCTCTTGTCTCAGTCCCTGTGGTCAGCAGTGCAGGGTCGGTCGGACCCGGCGTCAGTCCCGGACCGCCTCAGGGTCCCGGAGCGGTTCAGACGCCGCGGCGCTCGCCCAGCATAGAGCCGGGTCAGGAGGAGAGCCCCAACAAGGTCCCCAAGAGCTGGAGCTTCGGGGAGCGAAGCAGGACCAGACAAGCCTTCAGGATCAGAGGAGCAGCTTCGAGACAGAACTCTGAAGGTAACACAACACTCACAACACAACACTCACAACACTCACAACACACACAACACACACAACACACACACAACACACACATACAGTAAACACACACATTTGTATACAAACACACACACACATTTGTATACAAACACACACACACTTGTATATAATCACACACACATACACACACACATTTGTATACAAACACACACTTATATACACACATACACACACTTATAAACACACACCGACATGCACACTCACACACATATACACACACCTATACACATACACACACACACACACACATATATATACACACACTTGTAAACGCACACATGCACATATATACACACACATAGACATACACACATAGACACACACACATATACACACATAGACACACATAGACACACATATAAAAACAGACACACACACGCACAGACACACACACGGATACAGACACATAAATACGCACACACATAGACATATATATATATACAAACAGACATGCACACAAACACACATATATACACACACAGAAACACATACACAAAGACACACACATATATACACACAAACACACATAACACAAAAAACACATACACAAAGACACATATACACACATATATACACACATATACACACACACACACACAAACACACACACACACACTTGTTCCTGAGAGAAGTCGTCCTCGAGCCTGAGAGACGAACAACTTCACAAGATCATGTTCTCGAGTGAACGTTGAGGACGATCAATATAAAAGTGTATCAGTTTCATCACAATATAAGTGGTCGAATTAAACATTTATAATCTTTTTGAATCATTTCAATCAATCATTTGTCAATTGAAAGGTTGTCTTCGGTCAAAGTGACCCAAAGGCTTGAAAACAAATGTGTTTGTGGTATCCCTTGTGTTGTGTCTGGGTCAAAGAGAACGACTTCCCTGGCTTCTATAAATACATATGCAGTGGTTTGTTTTCAGGCCTCCGGGTCACATTGACCCTGAGATAACACAAGGGTCAACAGTTTTATTTTATGTTTTTATTGGAATTTCACGTTTTTTTAAACATATAATGAGATTTATAATAAAATAAGTAAATCTAATAATCTGTATATTGTGTTTTAGTTTGAATAATATAATTTAATGTTACACGTTAAGTCTGATATTCTAATTCCAATAATTTAAAAATACATTTGTGGTACAAAAGTGATACCGTGAAAAGTGAATAGTGAAACCGTTATGGTCTGGAACTACTCTTTGGGTATTTTCTGGTGGCTTAATGATTCTTATATTATTTTATATATATATATATATTCTTTTTTTTTAATGAATACTTAAAAAAAAAAATCAAGTTTCAACATGTGAAACGTTAGATCCAGCATTATATTGTGACACTGATTAACTTCCATCCATGGTTGAGCTCCTCCTTCAGGGACGTCACTAGGATCAAACCCTCAGACGATGACAGTAAATGACTCTCTCTCTCCTTCTAGTGCTGATAGAGATGCAGGATGAAGATTTCAGACAGAAAGGTTCTCCAGGTCAGCCTCGCGTCGCTGCTTCTGTCTCTGCTGCTGCTGCTTCCTCCTCAGAACGTTCTGGTCGTGGCCTTCATGTCTCTGCTCCTCTTTCCTCCTCTGCTCCTCTCTTCTCATCTCTGCTCCTCTCTCCTCCTCTCTCCTCCTGTCTCCTCCTCTCTGCTCCTGTCTTCTCATCTCTGCTCCTCTCTCCTCCTCTCTCCTCCTCTCTCCTCCTCTCTGCTCCTCTCTCCTCCTCTCTGCTCCTGTCTTCTCATCTCTGCTCCTCTCTCCTCCTCTCTCCTCCTCTCTCCTCCTCTCTGCTCCTCTCTCCTCCTCTCTGCTCCTGTCTTCTCATCTCTGCTCCTCTCTCCTCCTCTCTCCTCCTGTCTCCTCCTCTCTGCTCCTGTCTTCTCATCTCTGCTCCTCTCTCCTCCTGTCTCCTCCTCTCTGCTCCTGTCTTCTCATCTCTGCTCCTCTCTCCTCCTCTCTGCTCCTGTCTCCTCCTCTCTGCTCCTGTCTTCTCATCTCTGCTCCTCTCTCCTCCTCTCTGCTCCTCTCTCCTCCTCTTTCCTCCTCTCTCCTCCTCTTTCCTCCTCTCTCCTCCTCTCTCCTCCTCTCTGCGCCTCTCTCCTCCTCTTTCCTCCTCTCTCCTCCTCTCTCCTCCTCTCTCTTCCTCCTTCCTCCTCTCTCCTCCTCTCTATTCCTATCTGCTCCTCTCTCCTCCTCTCTGCTCCTCTCTGCTCCTCTCTCCTCCTCTTTCCTCCTCTCTCCTCCTCTCTGCTCCTCTCTACTCCTATCTGCTCCTCTCTCCTCCTCTCTGCTCCTCTCTGTGCCTCTCTCCTCCTCTTTCCTCCTCTCTCCTCCTCCTCCTCTCTCTTCCTCCTTCCTCCTCTCTCCTCCTCTCTATTCCTATCTGCTCCTCTCTCCTCTTCTTTCCTCCTGTCTCCTCCTCTCTCTTCCTCCTTCCTCCTCTCTCCTCCTCTCTAATCCTCTCTCCTCCTCCTCTCTCCTCCTCTCTAATCCTCTCTCCTCCTCCTCTCTGCTCCTCTCTCCTCTCCTCTCTCCTCCTCCTCTCTGCTCCTGCAGACGCCAGTCTCCCGGGGGAGGACCTGGCCGACGACAAGAGCTGCCACTGCGAGTTCGTGCCTCAGGATCTGACGCCGGGGTTAAAGGTCACCATCAGAGCTGTGTGGTAGGAGCACGACCTTCACAATAAAAGCGTTTGTTCATTTGCTTTTGTTGACCATTAATTTGTTATTGTTTTTGTAAAAGCCATTCTCAGCGTTTTATTCATCATTTGTGTTTATTTATTTTTGCTCACACCAGGGTCAAAGGTCACCATCAGCTGTTGGGTAAGAGCAGTGAGATTGAGTGTCACTAGTTTCCTCTCGTTTCATGTCCGTCTGCTTCACGGCGCCTCCTGCTGGTTCTGTCGTGTCCTGTCCCTTGACTTTTATTTTGGACGTGGGGGTTCGATTCCGCGCCTTGCTCAGAGGCGCCTCTCACCTTCGACCTTGTGTTTGTGTCGCAGCATCATGAGGTTCATGGTGTCCAAGAGGAAGTTCAAGGAGAGTCTGCGTCCGTACGACGTGATGGACGTGATCGAGCAGTACTCGGCCGGACACCTGGACATGCTGGCCCGCATCAAGAACCTGCAGTCCAGGTGGAGCTCATGGCTACATTTATAATTATGCTAGAAGTTAAAAATAATAATGTCATTGATGTAATGGAGCCTCCAGACCAATAGAGGACAGAGTTACTAGATCGAACTTTCAGCCAATCATTGAACACGCAGACGATCACATGTTTGTCCAGAATGTTTGTGTTCAATTAAAAAAGGATTTCAATCAAAAAACATTTCATTTCAAAAGTGTAATTTGTAATGATTGGAATAACAATATCAAACTCTTTATGTGTATAAAAGACAATTCATTTGGAAAATATTCGATTTTTTTAAATTCAATTATTGATTAAAAAAAACTAAAATAATAATCTATACATTTTTGGTACTCTATTGGTCTTGTCTGGTGTTACCATTATTATATTATTATAACTATTTTTACATGATTATTATAACTATTATTACATTATTATTATAACATAATTATAACTATTATTATAAAATTAAAAATATTATTATAACTATTATTATATTATTATCATAACATGATTAAAATTATTATTATTATAACACTATTATAACTATTATTACAACATTATTATAACATTATTATACAATTATTATAACTATTATTATATTATTATTATAACCTTTATTATAACAGTATTATACTATTATTATATTATTATTACAACTTTTATTATAACAGTATTATACTATTATTATATTATTATTATTACAACATTATTATTACTATTATTATATTATTATTACAACATTATTATAACTATTATTACATTATTATTACAACATTATTATTACTATTATTATATTATTATTACAACATTATTATAACTATTATTACATTATTATTACAACATAATTATTACTATTATTACATTATTATTACAACATAATTATAACTATTATTACAACATTATTATTACTATTATTACATTATTATTACAACATTATTATAACTATTATACTATTATTATCATAACATACTAACACACACATAAACACACTTCAGGTCTCGACTCCTCCTGGACTAAACCACAGGAGTTCTCTTGAACCATGTGTTCCCTGCAGGGTGGACCAGATCGTGGGACGAGGAATCAGCATCACGGACAAAGATCGTCCCAAAGCAGCGAGCGAGGAGATCCAGGAGGACCCGAGCATGATGGGACGTCTGGGGAAGGTGGAGAAGCAGGTGAGCTTCAGGTGGTCACGTGACACAGCCGCCATTTTGACCGCATCGCCCGCAGGTTCTGTCCATGGAGAGGAAGCTGGACTTCCTGGTGAACATCTACGTCCAGAGGATGGGGATCCCTCAGGCGGAGACGGACGCCTACTTCGGAACCAAAGAGCCCGACCCGGCCCCGCCTTACCACAGTCCAGTGGAGCAGCTGGAGAAGAGTCAGTCCAGCCACAAGATCCTGCAGTGAGTCCTTCATGAAGAACATGTTCATTTATTTCACTCTTTATTTCATTCATGAACCACTTGAATGTCTTATGTTTATTTTATTATTATAATTTTATTTCATTTATAGTTATTTGTTTTTAAACGTGTTGCGTGGGTTTACTCCGGGCACTCCGGTTTCCTCCCACAGTCCAAAAACATACAGAGGTTGATTGAAAACTTGGGGAAATTGTCCGTAGGTGTGAGTGTGTGTGTGAATGGTTGTCTGTCTTTGTGTGTCTGACTGAGACAAACTGGCATCCTGTCCAGGGTGTCCCCCGCCTCTCGCCCAATTTAACTGGGATGGTAACAGTCTCCCCGCGACCCTGATAAGGGATTAAATGATTGAATGAATGAACTTTCAATGTATTATCTTAATATTATTTTTAAATCATTCAAGAATTTCTATATTAAAAGGATGAATTATAAATATTGAATTTAGATTATATATAAAATACTGAGTAATTATCATTATTTTTAATTTTTAAGTTTTTAATTCTATATTGTATTTTTAGTAAGTGCATTAAACATTTGTACATTTTCCATTATTTTGCATTTTATTCTTAAATTAATATTTTTTTAATTCATATTCTTTAAACTTTAATATGCATTATTATTCAGTTTTATATTGAATTTAAAAGGCGACAAGTGGAAAACAATTGAATTTACAAAACTTATTTTAAGAGTTTTAGATTTCAATCATTTAAAAATATTTTTTAGAGTTTTATACTTAAATCAAATAATTCAAAAATGATTTGTAGACTTTTAAATCCAATATAATTTTTTTGTTAAAGTCCTACTAGACAAGAGCCACTTGATCGATCTTTCAGCCAATCATGCGACAGGCATATGATCACGTGACAACAAAGAAGGAAGTAGATCAGTACTCTTGGTATTTTCTGGTGTCAATATTATACATTTTCACATTGAATTTAAAAGTCTACCAACGATAACACTTTTCATTTAGATAATTTTTTTTGAGTTATTGCTATTAGAACAATAAACTCTATGTGAAAAAAAGCTGAATTTAGAACATTTTGTAAATTAATCTCAACCTATAATTCAACCTTTTTTTAATACACTGAATATTACATTAATTGCCGATGAAGCTTCATGAAACAGTGTCATGTTGTTCAGAGATCAGTAGGTGGCGCCATCAGTTTAAAAATGATGTTTCATTAGAAAAGTTGTTCAAAACAAGGGAAACTAGTGCCGAGACGCCATCTAGTGGACTCTGAGGATAATGACACTGTTTCACGAAGCTTCATCAAACTAGTATTTTGTTTCTCAAAGTTTCCTCCAGTCGTTCAAGTTCTTCTCACTCATGTCCCACAGAGTTCTGCCAGGAGACCAGGTGGACAAGTTCAGCCTGAAGATGGTTCGTTCCAGCAGTTCAACTGGACACCGTAACCACAGCGCCCCCTGCTGTCCGCCCTCCACCTCCTGGCAGCCAATCGGCTCCCAGCCTCCCCAGCAGGCTCCGCCCCCTTCACGCCAAAGCGACACTCCGAGTCCGGCCGGCGAGCGCTCGCTCGTCCGACTCCCGCCGCCGCCGGGGGAGCGCCAGGGCGGGGGGCGCTCCCAGCGGGGGGCAGGAGGAGCCGAGAAGGAGGAGGAGGAGGCGGGACACAAGATGGTGAAGGACCGGAGCGGGGCCTCCCTGTCGGGGCAGGACCAGGACGAGCTCCAGAACTCCTTCAGTGGACTCTCCGTCTCGCAGTCCAGGGAGACTCTGGACTTCTTCAACCACGGCTTCCACTCCACGTCCGGGGAGCAGCAGCCGGGACCAGGTCCTCGCGGCTCCGCGGCCCGGCCTCACATCGCGGAGGGCGAGTCCGACACCGACTCGGACCTGTGCGCCCCCTCGCCCCAGTCCGACCACGCCTGGACCAAGTAGAGTCCACAGAACCACCCGGACTATGGAGGAACATCAGTGGCATCAGAACATTTGAAACTAACGTTTAAAAACTTGAATTATGGCTCAAAACCTTTATTATGGAAATGTTTTTCTTTTTTAAATCATTTAATTCAAGAATTTATTTTAATAATCGCATTAGAACTTCAGTGTAAATTCCATATTTTTGATTTCATAAACGTTTAAAATCCGTTTAAATAATTACTATAGAATTGAAAAGGCTTTAGAAAAATATTAAATACTGTATAATTATATATTTTTTTGAAATTGAGTCATTAGGTTTTTTTTAAATATCTATATTAAATTCTATAATATATATTAAATAATTGAACATATTCAAATTTGATGAATCATTTTCCATTATTTTCAAAAATGTTATCAATGTTTTCAAATCATATCCTTTTAACTTTAATTATAACGTTTTATATTGAATTTAAAAGGCTACAAGTGGAAATAAATTGAATTTACAAAATTTATCTTGAGAAATTTCACATTTTTATTGCAATTATAAAAAAACAAACAAATTCAACCTCATAAAACACAAATGATTGAATTAATTTATTTTAAAAAACGCCATAAAACAACAATATTTCACTAAAACAATCCAAAGTTTCGTCATTTTTCAACGTGGCTTCAATATTCTGATGCCTCTGGTGTCGCATCAAACCAGCACGACCTGCAGATGAAAACACCAGCGCCGCAGAACTCCTGGAACGTTTGCATGAATGTAATTCCTGACGAAATAAACTGTTCAAGTGTCTCGTTCAGAATCAACAACACGAGTCGTTCAAACACAACTTTATTCGAACGTCTCACGTCCTCTTGAACCTGCAGAACAAACACACGTCAGATTCATCGTGTTTCCTCTCATGGGCGCCTGGAGACGTACCCGCTGCCGCCGCGACCTCCACCTCGACCGCCGCCGCGGCCTCCGCCGCGACCTCGACCTCCGCCGCGACCGCCGCCAAATCCTCCGCCGCGGCCGCCGCCGAAACCTCCGCCGCGGCCGCCGCCAAAACCTCCGCCGTCGCCAAAACCTCCACCTCGACTGCCGCCACGACCTCGACCGCCGCCGCGACCTCTGCTGCCGTCACGATCTCCGCCTCGACCTCTGCTGCCGCCACGACCTCTGCTGCCGTCACGACCTCCGCTGCCGTCACGATCTCCGCCGCCGCCTCGACCTCTGCCGCCGCCACGACCTCTGCTGCCGCCACGACCTCTGCTGCCGTCACGATCTCCACCTCGACCTCTGGAGCCGCCACGACCTCTGGAGCCGCCACGACCTCTGCTCCCGTCACGATCTCCGCCGCCACCTCGACCTCCGCCACCGTCGTCGTCACGATCTCCTCCGCCGCCGCCGCCGCCACCACCACGACCGCGGCCCGGCTTCTTGTCTATACCAAGACGCTTCCGGTCCATGAAGGACGGCCTGCATCACAGACATCATGAGACCTGGACCCCCAGGGTGGTCTCACACACTGGTCTTACCCGGCTCTGTAGCTCTTCAGGTTCTTCTGACTCGTGTCCGTCAGCTCTTTGTCGAACGACGACGTGGCGCGACTCGACGTCTTCTTATTGGCTGCGGCGAGACACGGGTCAGTATCGAGGCGGGCTCGAGGTTTCGAGGGGCGTCTTACCTTTCTTCGGCGCCGGCGCCTCCTCGTCCGGCATGACTCGGGCCCTCTTGGATCGGCGGTCTCTCTTGGCGGCTCGCTCGGCGAACATCTGGGCCTTCAGGATCTCGAACTGGGCGCGGTCCTCGGCCTGCGGACGCAGCACACGTCAGGTGACCCTGCTCTGACCTCGTGACCCCGCTCTGACAACACTTACCGTCAGGTCCTTCCTGTTCATGCCGTCCTTCAGGAACTTGTTTCGCTTCTTCTTCCCGCGCAGAGCCAGGTCGAACTCCTGCAGCGCCTTCGACACTGAAACACACGTCATTAGCGCCACCTGTTGGAGCTACAGCAGTACTGTCGAGTGACGGCAAGTGAGTGGCGATGATGCGTGTCACGATATTAAAACAATACATGGTTCGAATTTAATATTTTGATTAATAATTTACCAATTATATTTTAATTTTCAACAGCAGTATCGATAAAAAAGGTTGTTATTTAAACTAGTTTTTGTGGTTTATATTTCAATTAAATGTGTAGAATCAAGTATTTCAATTTACAATTAACATGCAATATTTCCAACCTTTTATGTTTTTAAACCACTAGATGGCAGCAGTCATTACATCCTCTGCAGCTAAAGGAACAATGGAGCCCCGACATGACTGAGGACGAGAGGATACAGTCGACTCTAGCAGCTTTTAAAGTTTGAACATATTTTCATGATACCATGATGATGATTCATGATATCAATATTCAACAGCACTATCTCAATATTTAAAACAATATTCATCATTATTTATGGGCTTTCAAATTATGTTTTATTTTTCAGTATTTTTGGTTTATATTTCAATAAAGTTTTTTGTCAAATAAAATGATTAGATTTTTTTAAATTTACAATAAAGATGCAAATATGCCCACTGTTGTTAATTTTTGTGTTGCAATTAAACATCCGGCCGCTAGACGGCAGCGGTCATTACGTCCACCGCCGCTAAAGGAACTAGGAGATCTCGGCGGTGACTGAGGACGAGAGGATACAGTGACTCCAGCAGCTTTTAAAGCTGAAGTTTGGACATATATTAGTTTCAAAACAAATGAAAACAGTTATGACTTCGTCAAGAGTCATGTGGTCTGTAAATACTACAACAACAGAGTCAAGTACTCGACAATACTACAAATATATACTTACTACTACAGTATCGCAGTATCATATCGTTGTCTCTGTATCGTATCCAAGGGAGCCAATAATCTTAATTTAATCTATTAATTGCCTCTAGTGACCACTCGACCTCGTAGTTAAATGTGTGTAACCAGACAGTAACACACTCGTGAGGTGAAGTAAGTATTCAAACGGCACGTTTGTCAAGTTGTGTAGTCGGTTGTGTGTCTTTGTGTGAAACACTCACCGCGACTCTGTTTTCTCTCCTGCTGCGTTTGAAACCAAACTCTCGATTGATTTGTTTCGGCCGAACCGTCGAGACGCTTCTGTGCCACACTCAGCTACACAAACACACAGTGAGACAGGTGTGTGAGAGAGAGACAGACAGACAGACAGACAGACAGACAGACAGACAGACAGACAGACAGACAGACAGACAGACAGACAGACAGGTACCTTCGCCTCAGAAGCAGACATCTCTCGTTCTTCCCTCTCCAGCTTCACCACAGCTTCAACATCTGGCTCCAGTTTGGTGATCAGATCTCGGAACTTCAACACAACATCTGGAAGGAAACACAACAGGGTCAAGCCTCAGACACACACACACACACACACACACACACACACAAACACACACACCTGACGGCAGCACTCGAGCTTTGACGCTGTTCTTGGCCGACTTGACCACGTCCTTCAGCATCTTCCTCTCCGTCTCGCCCACCAGAGACACCGAGCGTCCGGAGCGTCCGGCTCTGGCCGTTCGACCGACACGATGGACGTAATGTTTGACGGTCGACGGCATCGTGAAGTTGATCACCTGGAGCCACGATCAGCAGGTGAGACCAGAAGCTCAAGAAACACACTTGTCATCGTTTTAAACCTTCATTTAACTGCATCTGTAAAGCAGTGACTGTTTAATTTTCACACGTTTATAATGAACATTTATTCAAACATACGAGTCATCGCTCTCAGTGACAACTCCCACAATGCTTTGCCGCCCAGCCAACCAATCACAGTTGTCGACGACTTTTCACATGACAACATAGATGAAGAATTTAAATACACTATTTTAGCGACCAAACGGCCGTCACGAAATATATAGCGATAGTGTAGTAACAAGGATAAACTGTATATGTGTAGTATTGTCCAGTACTTGACTCTGGTGTTGTGATACTGTAGTAACAAATATATATGTGTAGTATTGTCCAGTACTTGACTCTGGTGTTGTGATACTGTAGTAACAAATATATATGTGTAGTATTGTCGAGTACTTGACTCTGGTGTTGTAGTATTCACAGACCACATGACTCTTGACGAAGTCGTAACTGCTTTCAATTGTTTTGAAACCAAAATATGTCCAAACATCAGCTTTAAAATGTGCTGGAGTCACTGTATCCTCTCGTCCTCAGTCACATTTAATTGTTCCTTTAGCTGCGGAGGACGTAATGACCGCTGCCATCTAGCGGGCGGAAGTTTAATTGCAACACAAAATTGAGAACAGTGGGGATATTTGTAAATTTAAAAAAAAATTAGAATTATTTTATCTTATAATTCAATCACATCGTGACCAAATCGTTTTTGTATCGACACAGGATTTCATTGTATCGCAATTATATATATATATATATATATATATATATATATATGTATTGAGACACACACTGAGTCTTAGTGGAGTAACACAACCCTAGTGTAAGTGTGTGTGATTGATTGTGTCCGAGTTTGATTGTGTGTGAGATTGTTTGAGGGATTGTGTGTGCGTGTGTGATTGTTTGTGTGTGTGGGTGTGATTGTGCGTCATTGATTTTGTGTGTGAGATTGTGTGCGAGTGATTTTGTGTGTCTGAGTGTGTGCTGTAAGTTTAATTTATAAAAATTTTACTTAAATATAAACCTTAAAATAATTTTATTTTGATCATAGTTTTTTTTATTATTTTATTCTAAATATTGATATAGTACTGAGAGTATTAATACGATACCTTGATAAAACATAGAGATATTCAAGTATTGATGTAAGTAAATGATCTGGTTGTGTTGAAGTACATTGACTTCAGGTTCAAACATATAAACTGCAGTATCATCAGTGAACATGTTCTTCACTCACGGTCTTCACGCCGTCGATGTCCAGACCTCGAGCTGCAACGTCCGTCGCCACCAGGATGTCGATGGCGTCGTCTTTGAATCGCCTGCACAACACACACGGTTGACATGCAGGAACCCCCCTCAGGTGTGTGCGAGCGACTCACCTGAGGTTCTCCAGCCTCTGCCTCTGACTCAGTTCTCCGTGCAGTTCCCCGACCTTCAGGCCCATGAGGCCCAGCAGGATGTGCAGCCTGTGAGCCAGTTTACGCGTCTGGGTGAAGACCATCACGTGGTCCTGGAATGTTCTGGTGAGCAGAGCTGAAGGACACGGACGTCAGAACCGTCAGCGGAGGGTCTAGGTCTAGATTGGGATCCTCACCCGCGACCACCGCCTCCCGGTCTCCCTCCCTGTTGGCCCGGATCCTCACGAACTCCTGCCGCAGGTACGGAGCCACGTCAGTGTTGCTGTTGACGAAGATTCTGATCGGTTCCTTCAGAGAGACGGCGGCGAGATCCTTCACCTGGTGGAGAAGAAGGTGTGATTGGGTGTGTTTTTGTGTGCGTGTGCGTGAGATTGCGTGTTGGATAGTGTGTGCGTGAGTGTGATTGTTTGTGGGTGATAGTGTGTTCGCACTGGAGTGATTGTGTCTGTGTGATCGCATGTGTGCGTTTATTAATTTGTGTGTGCGTGAGTGATTGTGAGTGTGTGATTGTATGAATGATTGTGTGTGTTCGTGAATGATTATGTGTGTGTAACTGCATGCATGATTGTGTGTGTGTGTTTGCGTGTGTGCGTGAATGAATATGTGTGTGTAACTGCAAGCATGATTGTGTGTTTGTGTGTGTGTTTGCGTGTGATTGTGTGTGTGCGTGAATGAATTTGTGTGTGCGTGAGTTATTGTGGGTGTGTGATTGCATGAATGATTGTGTGTGTGCGTGAATGAATTTGTGTGTGCGTGAGTTATTGTGGGTGTGTGATTGCATGAATGATTGTGTGTGTGCGTGAATGAATTTGTGTGTGCATGAGTTATTGTGGGTGTGTGATTGCATGAATGATTGTGTGTGGGCGTGTGTGATTGTATGTGCGTGAATGATTGTGAGTGTGTGATTGTGATTGCATGAATGATTGTGTGTGGGCGTGTGTGATTGTATGTGCGTGAATGATTGTGAGTGTGTGATTGTGATTGCGTGTGTGTGCTTGTATGCGTGTGCATGTGGGTGAGATTGTGAGTGATTGTATGTTGGATAGTGATTGTTTGTGATTGTGTGTTCGCGCTTGAGTAATTGTGTCTGTGTGATTGCATGTGTGAGTAAATGAATTTGTGTGTGCGTGAGTGAGTGATTGTGAGTGTGTGATTGCATGAACGACTGTGTGTGTGATTGCATGCAATTGTGTGTGCGCGTGAATGAATTTGTGTGTGTGCGTGAGTGATTGCGAGTGTGTGATTGCATGAATGACTGTGTGTGTGATTGCATGCAATTGTGTGTGCGCGTGAATGAATTTGTGTGTGCGTGAGTGATTGCGAGTGTGTGATTGCATGAATGACTGTGTGTGTGATTGCATGCAATTGTGTGTACGTGTGAATTAATTTGTGTGTGCGTGAGTGATTGCGAGTGTGTAATTGCATGAATGACTGTGTGTGTGATTGCATGCAATTGTGTGTACGTGTGAATTAATTTGTGTGTGCGTGAGTGATTGCGAGTGTGTGATTGCATGAATGACTGTGTGTGTGATTGCATGCAATTGTGTGTACGTGTGAATTAATTTGTGTGTGCGTGAGTGATTGCGAGTGTGTAATTGCATGAATGACTGTGTGTGTGATTGCATGCAATTGTGTGTACGTGTGAATTAATTTGTGTGTGCGTGAGTGATTGCGAGTGTGTGATTGCATGAATGATGTGTGCGTGCGTGGGGTGATAGTGTAAGATTGCGTGTGCGATTTTGTGAGCGAGTTATTGTGCGTGTGTGATTGCTTGTGCGTGTGTGTGATTGCGTGCGCGTGTGTGTGATTGCGTGTGTGTGTGTGTTCGTGTGTGTACCTCTTCTGTCATGGTGGCTGAGAACAACATGGTCTGTCGATTGTAGGAACATAACCTGATGATCTCCTTCATCTGCTCCTCAAAGTACTCGTCCAACATTCTGAGGACATTAGGAGGAAGACAGGGTCAGACCCGGGCCACCAGGGCTCGTGTCGTACACACCTGTCGGCCTCGTCCAGGATGAGGATCTCGATGCTGGAGAGTTCAAAGCTGGGCGTGTTGTGCAGATGATCGATCAGACGACCCGGAGTTGCGATCAGAACATCTGGTCCGGCCCTCAGAGCCACTTCCTGGGACTTGAGGTCCAGACCGCCTGAGGAAGGACCAGAGAGGTGAGTCGAGGCGAGACACCAGGGGACGTGCCGGGCGTCGTACCAACAGTCAGGCAGGTGGTGATGGCGGTGAACTGGGCCAGCTGACGGGCCACTGTGTGGACCTGGATGCCCAGTTCTCTGGTAGGAACCAGAACCAACACCCGGGTGACCTGAGAGGTCTTGGGTTTGTAGACCAGACGCTCCAGCACCGGCAACATGAAGGCGGCAGTCTTTCCTGGAGGAGACACGTTTGATGAGCGACTGACTTGGACTCGTCTGAGTCCCACAGACCTGTTCCTGTAGCCGCACATGCACACAAGTCTCGACCCAGAAGTCCAACCGGAACACACGCCTTCTGGATCGGAGTGGGTTGTTTGAAGCCGAGGGCAGTGATGGCCTTCAGAGCAACACAAGTTAGTCACGGACTCACACTGGGTGTGTTTGTTTATACATAAGTGTGTGTGTCTGTGCGAGAGTGTGTTTTTTGTGTGTGTGTACGTTTATGTGTTTATGTTTGTGTATATGTGTGTTTTTGTTGCGTGCATGTACTTGTACATTATTTTGTGTGTCTATGCGTCTATGTGTTTTTTGTGTGTGTTTATATGTTTTTTGTGTATGCGTGTATATGTTTTTGTGCATGCAATTATGTGTACATCATTTTGTGTGTCTATGTGTCTGTGTGTTTTTTGTGTGTGTGTATGTATATGTGTTTATATGTTTTTGGTGTATGTATGTATAAGTTTTTGTGCGTGCATGTATGTGTACATTATTTTGTGTGTGTATAGATGTGTCTAAGAGTTTATAAGTGTCTTGTGTATAAGTCAGTGTGTGTGTATACACGTGTACTTTTGGATATGCGTGTGTTTGCATGCATAGGTGTGTATACATGTGTGCAACTATGTGTATATGCATGTGTGTGTATACGTGTGCAAGTGTGTGTGTATATGTGTATGTGTGTATATGCACGTCTACCTGTATATGTGTGCATATCCGTGTGTATGTACATATCTATGTGTGCATATGCGAGTGTGTGTGTAAATGTGTGTGCATATGTATGCAAGTGTGTGTCCATATATTTGTATGTCTATATGTGTGCATGCGTGTCTGCATACGTGTGCAAGTGTTTGTTTCTATATTTGTGCAAGTGTGTCTGTGTGCATATGTGCTAGCGCATACATGTGTGCGTGTGTGTGTCTGTGTGCATATGTGCTAGCGCATATATGTGTGCGTGTGCGAGTGTGTGTACCTTCAGGATGGGTCTGGACAGGTTCATGTCATCAAACGTCAGTTTCTCGTCAAACTGAGACGCGTCTCCAGAAAACTTCTCTGGGACCTGAAGAAGAAGAAGAAGAAAAAAGACGTGAACTCAGACCTCCATCTTCACTCGTCTTCATCTCTCACCTGCTCCTTCGCTCTCTTCCCTCGTCGCTCCTTCTCTCTGAGCGTGTCTACGAGGGTCAAAGGTCAACATCTCCACTTTCAGGGTCAGAGGTTGACGTGGACTCACCAGACTTTGTCAGGATCTTCTCGTCGCTGGAGTCAAACTCTTCGTCGTCGTCGTCCTCCTCGTCATCATCATCACCGTCATCATCATCATCACCTTTGTCGTCTTCGTCTTCTTCAAGGTCTCCACCTTCTGTCTCTTCCTCCTTCTTCTCAGCTGCTGGTTTCTCCTGACAACACAATAAATGATCAAATGTGTTCAAGAAGATTCAGATGTTTTCACAAAACTTGGTAGAAAAAAAAAAATCACTCACTTCTGCTTTTCGTTTCTTCCTGATCTTCTCGATCTTCTGGTCCAGTGTCGTCAAGCTCCTCTGGAGGTCAACAGATCAGAACCAGGTCCAGAAAGTCGCACAAATGTTCTTCTCACCTTCTTCTTCAGCTGCTTCATAACGTCTGCCATGATCCAGTCCTGGTTGTCCTCGGGGCCCGGCTCTCCGAACAAGAACTCCTGGTTGAAGTCCCCGACCCCCTGGACCCCGAACTTTTTCTTTCTGTTCAAGACGATGGGCTCGTCCTGTTGTCACGGCAACAATGAGTGAGGGTTTTCAAGGACGTGCATGTGTTGCCATTTATTTTATTATGGTTATTTTTGAAGTTATTGACTGATAATTGTTGTACTAAACATATAAATAGAAAGACACTTTACGACAGAATATTTATGAAAATCACATTCAATTTAAAAGATTCCTCATCAATCTATAATTTAATATTTTAAGTTTATGCAAAAGTAGAAGCTTTTAAAGTTGTTGCCTCCATGAGCTCAATTTATATCAACGAGAACTTTTCAGTAAAACTTCTACACTCTGAATAATATTTTGTCTTAAAAAGATTTGTTTTTATTTTTAAGGATATGTGTTGTTTATAGTCAACATCCTGCTTTTATATTTCAGTTGAGTTGAAGGTTGAAGGGAACAACAAATACATTTTTAATTATTAACTTTTCTCATTCATCTTAACACAATTCGTTCATCATAACGTGTTAAATGTCATTATTTTGTGAGGAATTATCTCTTTTTTTGCAGCTTTATTCTTATTCAACGCATGTTTCCAATAACATCTCAGTGTTTCTTCTAAGTCTCGTGAAAAGTAAATTTGATCAAAACTTTTTTTTGTTTATATTCTGTTTAGTTTGAGTTAATCATTTAAGTATTGTTGATTATTTCTTTCATTTTGTTGTTTTTTTATTTTCTTAAATGTCTTAATTAATGTCCTTTCAACCGTATTCATGTTTTGAAACATGGGTCAGAAAGAACCACAATTTAATTTATGCTGTATGTCTTAATAGATGCATGTTTGACAATAATAAAATAAATAACTTTAAATGTCTGCATGTGTCTGAGCTTCAAGCATCAAACATCCTCACAAACCTCTGGATCTGACTGTGAATCCGGTTCTTCTGGAATCTGATCATCTTCTCCGATGGTTCCGATCAACCCGAGTTGATCGAACATGACGAGAGAAGATTATAAACTTAATTTGTAGAAAAACACGAGTCCAGCGCTGGTACACACGT
The DNA here is from genome assembly GCF_982586985.1 of Callionymus lyra. Classification (NCBI taxonomy): domain Eukaryota; kingdom Metazoa; phylum Chordata; class Actinopteri; order Syngnathiformes; family Callionymidae; genus Callionymus; species Callionymus lyra. The sequence continues at coordinate 6,904,010 of NC_141827.1, read as the reverse complement.
GTTGACGGAAACGGATGTTAGGATAGATGGCGTTTCCTGCATGTCTTGTTCTTCTCTTTGACTCGAGACTCTTTTTACTGTGCTGCCCCCACAGGACCGGTGGCGGTACTGCACACACAATAATGATTTATTTCATCCAAATGTCCAAAGACTTTCTCTTCAGAACATCTTCCAGGTCTTCTGCAGGTATGAGGTTCTACTCTGAGTCTCTTCTAGATGACTCAGGTCCTCTTTATGATGTACTATCGTTTTTTTCTTCTTCTTCTTCTTCTTCTTCTTCTTTTTCTTTTTCTGATAATGTTTAGCTTCTTATACAGTTGCATCGCTGACTCAACTGCATCATGACTCATCTGACTCAACTGCATCATGACTCTTTTTCATCATGTCTCATCTGACTCAACTTCATAATGACTCTTCTTCATCATGACTCTTTTTCATCATGACTCTTTTTCATCATGTCTCATCTGACTCAACTTCATAATGACTCTTCTTCATCATGACTCTTTTTCATCATGACTCTTTTTCATCATGTCTCATCTGACTCAACTTCATAATGACTCTTTTTCATCATGTCTCATCTGACTCAACTTCATAATGACTCTTTTTCATCATGTCTCATCTGACTCAACTTCATAATGACTCTTTTTCATCATGTCTCATCTGACTCAACTTCATAATGACTCTTTTTCATCATGTCTCATCTGACTCAACTTCATAATGACTCTTTTTCATCATGTCTCATCTGACTCAACTTCATAATGACTCTTTTTCATCATGTCTCATCTGACTCAACTTCATAATGACTCTTTTTCATCATGTCTCATCTGACTCAACTTCATAATGACTCTTTTTCATCATGTCTCATCTGACTCAACTTCATAATGACTCTTTTTCATCATGACTCATCTGACTCAACTTCATCATGACTCTTTTTCATCATGACTCTTTTTCATCATGTCTCATCTGACTCAACTTCATAATGACTCTTTTTCATCATGTCTCATCTGACTCAACTTCATCATGACTCTTTTTCATCATGACTCTTTTTCATCATGTCTCATCTGACTCAACTTCATAATGACTCTTTTTCATCATGTCTCATCTGACTCAACTTCATCATGACTCTTTTTCATCATGACTCTTTTTCATCATGACTCATCTGACTCAACTTCATCATGACTCTTTTTCATCATGACTCTTTTTCATCATGTCTCATCTGACTCAACTTCATCATGACTCTTTTTCATCATGACTCTTTTTCATCATGTCTCATCTGACTCAACTTCATAATGACTCTTTTTCATCATGACTCTTTTTTATCATGTCTCATCTGACTCAACTTCATAATGACTCTTTTTCATCATGTCTCATCTGACTCAACTTCATAATGACTCTTTTTCATCATGTCTCATCTGACTCAACTTCATCATGACTCTTTTTCATCATGACTCTTTTTCATCATGTCTCATCTGACTCAACTTCATCATGACTCTTTTTCATCATGACTCTTTTTCATCATGTCTCATCTGACTCAACTTCATCATGACTCTTTTTCATCATGACTCTTTTTCATCATGTCTCATCTGACTCAACTTCATAATGACTCTTTTTCATCATGTCTCATCTGACTCAACTTCATCATGACTCTTTTTCATCATGACTCTTTTTCATCATGACTCATCTGACTCAACTTCATCATGACTCTTTTTCATCATGACTCTTTTTCATCATGTCTCATCTGACTCAACTTCATCATGACTCTTTTTCATCATGACTCTTTTTCATCATGTCTCATCTGACTCAACTTCATCATGACTCTTTTTCATCATGACTCTTTTTCATCATGTCTCATCTGACTCAACTTCATCATGACTCTTTTTCATCATGACTCTTTTTCATCATGTCTCATCTGACTCAACTTCATAATGACTCTTTTTCATCATGACTCTTTTTTATCATGTCTCATCTGACTCAACTTCATAATGACTCTTTTTCATCATGTCTCATCTGACTCAACTTCATCATGACTCTTTTTCATCATGACTCTTTTTCATCATGTCTCATCTGACTCAACTTCATCATGACTCTTTTTCATCATGACTCTTTTTCATCATGTCTCATCTGACTCAACTTCATCATGACTCTTTTTCATCATGACTCTTTTTCATCATGTCTCATCTGACTCAACTTCATAATGACTCTTTTTCATCATGTCTCATCTGACTCAACTTCATCATGACTCTTTTTCATCATGACTCTTTTTCATCATGTCTCATCTGACTCAACTTCATAATGACTCTTTTTCATCATGTCTCATCTGACTCAACTTCATAATGACTCTTTTTCATCATGTCTCATCTGACTCAACTTCATAATGACTCTTTTTCATCATGTCTCATCTGACTCAACTTCATCATGACTCTTTTTCATCATGTCTCATCTGACTCAACTTCATCATGACTCTTTTTCATCATGACTCTTTTTCATCATGTCTCATCTGACTCAACTTCATCATGACTCTTTTTCATCATGTCTCATCTGACTCAACTTCATAATGACTCTTCTTCATCATGACTCATCTGACTCAACTTCATAATGACTCTTCTTCATCATGACTCATCTGACTCAACTTCATAATGACTCTTCTTCATCATGACTCTTCTTCATGACTCACCTGACTCACCTTCATTATGACTCACCTTTATCATGACTCGTTTGACTCACATTAATCATGATTCATCTCATCATGACTCAAATAAAAAGACATTTTAAATCACAATCATTCGTTTTAAACTCATATCAACAACAATAATACTTCATTCATAAGTGAATAACTGGAGGGTGGAGGAAGCAGATGTTGCTGAGGAGGCGGGAGGAAGGAGGGAGGAAGGAGGGAGGAAGGAGGGAGAAGGTGGGAGAAGGGGGGAGGGAGCAGGGGAGAAGGAGGAGGGAGAGAGTAATCTGCCACAGATTTTGACTCCCAGATTAGAAGAAGTCAATCCAGGAGAACATCCGCAGCAGCAGCAGAGGAACGTTCACGAAGCTCTACGAACACGTGAGTAACTTCTGGTTCATCAGCGCCGAGGAGGTCCATGTGCTGCTCTCTCGCTCTTCTTCACCTCCTTTTATCCTCCTCTCATTTCAAATATTCCTGCACGACAGGAGGTCGGGGAGTTCCTGGAAATCTTCCTTTAATCAACAATAACATTCTAGTGTGTTTGTAACAAACGCCTTCGATCAACCGGGTCAGAACCACATCGAGGATTTTGTCGGGTTTTCTCTGTAAGATAAGGATCAGGCAGATGTGGTCAGTGACCTTTGATCTCTACTCTGATGAGCTCTTGGTAGTGTGATGGGAGGTCCGGTCCTGAGGGCGTCCCGGGTGGATCTGAAGGCTCCACTAGTCGGGTCTGTTATTAACTTGATTATAGACGTCAAGTCCTGATGCGTCTCCGAGAGACTCGTGCACAGATTCTCACGCACGGCACGAGGCTTTTCTCTTAGAAAGATCTGACCTTTGACCTTACAGCGTCCTGTTTACATCACAGACCAGGGTCGTGGAAAGTCCATCAACTCGCAGCGTGAAAACACACCAAGAAATTCCTGGTTTCCAGAGAAAAACAAACAAAACCGTAGGAACAATAACTCAAGGCCCTGTGACGCACCATGTGACCGACCGCGAGCGATCTCATTGGTCGGTGTGTCGAACTGAGTGGGAGATTGTTTACTCAAATGGAAGAGTCTTGTGTTTCATCAGTTTGTGTGTTTTCAGATTGTGTGTTTTCAGATTGTGGCGGCAAACATGTTGTTATCACTGGTGTGTTTCCTGGCCGCGCTGGTCCTGGTGTCGGCTGATCCAGAACCTGCCGGCTGTAAGATCCGCATCACGGACCGAGCTCTGGACATGTGTGAGTGACACGCGTGTGGAAGTTCATCACAATATTCAATGTTCTTTATTGAAATGATCAATTAGTTTCATTCTTCTTCATAGTGACTCATCTTTATAATGACTCACCTTCATGTTGATTTATCTGACTCACCTTCATCATGACTCATCTGACTCACCTTCATCATTACTCACCTCTGTTATAACTCATCTGACTCAAACTCAATGATATATACTGAGGCTTCATATTTCTATACTGAGGCTTCATATTTCTATACTGAGGCTTCATATTTCTATACTGAGACGTCATATTTCTATACTGAGACGTCATATTTCTATACTGAGACGTCATATTTCTATACTGAGACGTCATATTTCTATACTGAGGCTTCATATTTCTATACTGAGGCTTCATATTTCTATACTGAGGCGTCATATTTCTATACTGAGGCGTCATATTTCTATACTGAGGCGTCATATTTCTATACTGAGGCTTCATATTTCTATACTGAGGCTTCATATTTCTATACTGAGGCGTCATATTTCTATACTGAGGCGTCATATTTCTATACTGAGGCGTCATATTTCTATACTGAGGCGTCATATTTCTATACTGAGGCTTCATATTTCTATACTGAGGCTTCATATTTCTATACTGAGGCGTCATATTTCTATACTGAGGCGTCATATTTCTATACTGAGGCGTCATATTTCTATACTGAGGCGTCATATTTCTATACTGAGGCGTCATATCTCTATACTGAGGCGTCATATCTCTATATTTAGGCGTCATATTTCTATACTGAGGCGTCATATTTCTATACTGAGACGACATGTTTCTATACTGAGGCGTCATATTTCTATACTGAGACAACATATTTCTATACTGAGGCGTCATATCTCTATATTTAGGCGTCATATTTCTATACTGAGGCGTCATATTTCTATACTGAGACGACATATTTCTATACTGAGGCGTCATATTTCTATACTGAGACGTCATATTTCTATACTGAGGCGTCATATTTGTATACTGAGACGTCATATCTCTATACTGAGGCGTCATATTTCTATACTGAGGCGTCATATTTCTATACTGAGGCGTCATATTTCTATACTGAGACGTCATATTTCTATACTGAGGCGTCATATTTCTATACTGAGGCGTCATATGTCTATAATGAGGCGTCATATTTCTATACTGAGACGTCATATTTCTATACTGAGGCGTCATATTTCTATACTGAGACGTCATATTTCTATACTGAGGCGTCATATTTCTATACTGAGACGTCATATTTCTATACTGAGGCGTCATATTTCTATACTGAGATGTCATATTTCTATACTGAGACGTCATACTTCTATACTGAGACATCATACTTCTATACTGAGACGTCATACTTCTATACTGAGACGTCATATTTCTATACTGAGACATCATACTTCTATACTGAGACATCATATTTCTATACTGAGACGTCATACTTCTATACTGAGATGTCATATTTCTATACTGAGACGTCATACTTCTATACTGAGACATCATATTTCTATACTGAGACGTCATATTTCTATACTGAGACGTCATATATTTATACTGAGACGTCATAATTCTATACTGAGACGTCATTCTTCTGTACTTCATGTTTCTATACTGATTCGGTCGTCTTGTCATCGCAGTGAAGTCTCAGACGCGCAGGTTTGTCGAGGAGGAGTTGAGTGACATCGAGATGCCGGAGATGAAGGGGAAAGATGGACGTTTCCAGTACACAATCACTGAGTAAATATTCCAGTACACTATAACTGAGTAAATATTCCAGTACACCATAACTGAGTAAATATAATAGTACACCATAACTGAGTAAATATAATAGTACACCATAACTGAGTAAATATAACAGTACACCATCACTGAGTAAATATTCCAGTACACCATCACTGAGTAAATATTCCAGTACACCATCACTGAGTAAATATTCCAGTACACCATCACTGAGTAAATATTCCAGTACACCATAACTGAGTAAATATAATAGTACACCATCACTGAGTAAATATTCCAGTACACCATCACTGAGTAAATATTCCAGTACATCATCACTGAGTAAATATTCCAGTACATCATCACTGAGTAAATATTCCAGTGAACCATCACTGAGTAAATATTCCAGTACACCATCACTGAGTAAATATTCCAGTACACCATCACTGAGTAAATATTCCAGTACACCATCACTGAGTAAATATAATAGTACACCATCACTGAGTAAATATTCCAGTACACCATAACTGAGTAAATATAATAGTACACCATCACTGAGTAAATATTCCAGTACACCATAACTGAGTAAATATTCCAGTACACCATCACTGAGTAAATATTCCAGTACACATCACTGAGTAAATATTCCAGTACACCATAACTGAGTAAATATTCCAGTACACCATCACTGAGTAAATATTCCAGTACACCATCACTGAGTAAATATTCCAGTACACCATAACTGAGTAAATATTCCAGTACACCATAACTGAGTAAATATTCCAGTACACCATCACTGAGTAAATATTCCAGTACACCATAACTGAGTAAATATTCCAGTACACCATCACTGAGTAAATATTCCAGTACACCATCACTGAGTAAATATTCCAGTACACCATCACTGAGTAAATATTCCAGTACACTATCACTGAGTAAATATTCCAGTACACCATAACTGAGTAAATATTCCAGTACACCATAACTGAGTAAATATTCCAGTACTCCATCACTGAGTAAATATTCCAGTACACTATCACTGAGTAAATATTCCAGTACACTATCACTGAGTAAATATTCCAGTACACTATCACTGAGTAAATATTCCAGTACACTATCACTGAGTAAATATTCCAGTACACCATCACTGAGTAAATATTCCAGTACACTATCACTGAGTAAATATTCCAGTACACTATCACTGAGTAAATATTCAATCATCACATGATCATCTGTGCATCACGTGATTGGCTGGAAGTTGAAGCTCGATACATATTATACCCATAAACAGTTTATATTGAATTTAAAAGGCTCCGAATAAAATCAAATATATATATATATTTAAAACATGTATTTTTAAATTATTGTAATGAGAACATCTATTCAATTATTTAATAAATACATTAACATTTGAAAAGTAAATCAACATTATAAAATGTTTAATTGAATTTCAAATATCGAATATATAATTGTTTTATTATTATTATTTGTGAATAATAAAATCGAACTACATGTGTAAATAATAATGATTAATTTAGAAAATATATTTAAAAATAAAAATGATTAAATGACATGAATAAAGAGAGCTTCTTGTGAGGGTCAGTAACTTCTGTCTTGTTCTTCTAAGTGTGAAGATCCAGGAGCTGAACTTGACTCACGTGGATCTTCTCTTCGTGCCCGACGTGGGTTTGTTGTTCGACGTCCAGGACTCGTCCATCTCTCTGAGCCTCCACAGGAAGATCCTCTACTGGTTCTTGTCAGTGTCCGCCTCGTGGTCCGGGTTCCGAGGCCTCGACTCTAACCACGTGTTCTGGTCCGTAGCTTCGACACCGGGATCGTCAACGCCTCGGCGGACGGAGTGAACATCAACACGGTGGTCAGTCTGGTGCGAGACCCCGAGGGACGGATGAAGATCGGAAACATCACGTGTGACGCCAACATCAGCAAGATGTCCGCCAAGTTCAGCGGAACACTCGGGTACGAAGGTTTTTACTCCTGTTGTGTTATCAGTGTTATCTTGATCTTTAAAGTATATACTTTATTGAGTATTGTTTTGATTGTTTAAGCGCTTTGTGACCCTGGTCTGGAAAAGCGCTATATAAATATAAATTACTTACTTACTTACTTATGGAAGTATATTAATGTCAAAACAATAATGAATGTTGAACGCATTCTTTATTCATAGTCTTTTAAATTCAGTATAAAAATGTCAGTAAATAGTGCCATCAGGCAAAAGCCAACGATTACCGAGCTGCTAGATTGAACCTTTAAAAAAAATCTTGAATTTAGAGAATTAATTTCTACTTAGAAGATCGAACACTATGTTTAAAAAAAGCGGATTCTTAAGTTTGAATACATTTACATTATTGAATTAAATAAATCGCCTTTAAATACAGAAATAATTAAACTGGTCCAGAAAAGGGCCGAGACGGTGCAGGTTTTTGTTCCAACCAGTCAACGAATCAGGCGTCGGCTTAAACAAGCAACACCTGATTGTTAATCAATTGATTTCTGTCTTCAGACGCCTGATTGGTTCCACTATAACGTGCTTGACTGGTTTGATCCAAAACCTGCACTGGCTTGGCCTTCTTCTGGACCAGCTTGACACTTGATATTTTAAAGCATTGGAATTAGTTTAGATTTTTTGTTTTGAAAATAATTCAGGGAAATAATTCCTTTATTGAATTATTTTAAAAACTGATTTTCTAAAATCGATTTATTTTAGCCTTTATAATTAAGTATACAAATGTGAGTATAATAGTGTTGTATGAGACAATATTGAATTTTAAAAGGCTACAAATTAAAAAAAAAGAAAAATGATAAATGTGTTAAAAAATGTGTATTTGAATTTGTCGAAATTAGAATATCAAACTCTACCTGAAAATATAGATTTTATATATTAAATATTTTTAATTCAATGATTAAAAACCGAACAAATTAAACCTTTGCATAAAGTTATTCTTGATTAAAAATATTTTAAAATATTTTAACTAAATGCTTAAAAAACGTTTTAAATGTAAAAATTCAAAGTTTTAAAACGACAATTCAATATTGTGACGACACTGATGAACGACCTTGAAAATGAAACTTTCTCTTCATGTTTCAGGAAAGTTTACGAGTTCATGTCCAAGTTCCTGACCACAGGGATGCGGATCCTCCTCAACCAAAGGGTACGACCCCCTCCCTCCCCCCTCCTGTCAATCACTTCTTTGACACCCGTCATATGGTCCATCTCCAGATCTGCCCGGCTCTGGACCACGCGGCGCTGGTGAACGTCAACTCCATGCTGGACACGATCCCCGTGAGGACGGAGGTGGACGACTACATCGGCATCGACTACTCTCTGCTCACGGATCCGGTCCTGACGTCCAGGAGTCTGGACATGAACTTCAGAGTGAGTCGAGCTCCTTCAGTGAAGACCAGAACCTCCTGAGACCCTCTCGTCCTGCAGGGCATGTTCTACGACCTGGCCGACCCGGACAACGTTCTGGTCAACGAGGCGGTGGATCCGGTCATCAGCGAGTACGACAGGATGATCTACTTGGCTCTGTCCGAGTTCTTCTTCGACAGCGGGATGTTCTCCTACTTCAAGGCCGGGATCTTCCAGATGGACATCACCAACGACAAGGTCAGTGATCCTGCTCGTCCGAGCGACTGCAGGACCATCAGAACTTTTCTCTGACTGCAGATGTCTAAAGACCTGGAGATGTTGCTGAGGACCACGTACTTTGGCCTCATGATGATGACGGTGAGTCGACATGAACGTATGAATCAGAATTTAACAAAGTTTTAATTGAATATTTCAACATTTGAGCAACAATTATTTAATTCAATTTAAATATACTTTTTTGAAATCATTTTTAAATCTATCTTTTAATTGTAAGTAGTATAATTAGTAGTTAAAGTATAAAGAGTATTAGTAGAATTAGTAGTATAAGTATAATTAGAATAAGTAGTAGAATAAATAGTAGTAAAAGTATAATTAGAATTAGTAGTATAAGTATAAGTAGTAAAAGTAGTAGTAGAAGTAATAGAAGTAGGAGTGGTAGAAGCAGTAATAAAATAGTACTGTAAGTGTAAGTAGTAGGTAGTATAATTAGTAGTAAAAGTATAAGAATTATCAGTATAATTAGTAGTATAAGTGTAAGTAGAATTAGTATTAGAATTAATAGTAAAAGTAGGAGTAGAATTAGTAGTAGAATTAGTAGTAAAAGTATAATTAGAATTAGTGGTATAAGTATTAAAAGTACTAGTAGAATTAGAAGTAGATTTAAGTATAATTAGTAGTAAAAGTATAAGAAAAATTAGTAGTAGTAGTAGTATAAGTATAAGTATCAAAAGTAGTAGTATAATTATTAGTAGATTTAGTTGTATAATAAGTAGTAGAGGTATAAGTATAATTAGTATTATAAGTATAAGTATTAAAAGTAGTAGTATAATTAGTTGTAGATTTAGTAGTATAATTAGTAGTAGAGGTATAAGCAGAATTAGCAGTATAAGTATAAACAGTAGTAGTATAATTAGCAGTATAAGTATAAAAATGTGTAGTATAATGAGTATTCAGCATGAAGTACTAACAGTAATATTGGAGTACGTACCTGAGAAAGTAACAGTATGACTGTGTGCTAGAATCCTGCTCTGACAGACGCTCCCATGTCTCTGCATCTGTCCGTCAACGCTGCTCCTAAAACCACCATCAGAACGTCTGGAGCAACAGTGTTCATGACCTCCAACGTCAAGGTCATGGTGCAGCCGCCGGGTCAGCCGGCCGTGCAGCTCACCAGCATGACCATGGTGCGACACACACACACACACGTGTACACACACACACACACACGCACACACACGCACACACACACACACACACACACACACACACACACACACACACACGTGCACACACACACACATGCACACACATGCACACACACACACACACACACACACACACACACACACACACACACGTGCACACACACACACATGCACACACATGCACACACACACACACACACGCACACACACACACAGACGCACACACACACACACACGCACACACACACACACACACACATGCGCACAAACACACACACGTGCACACACACACACGTGCACACACACACACACGTGCACACACACACACACACGCACGCACGCACACACACACGCACGCGCACACACACACACGCACACACACACACACGTGCACGCACACACACACGTACACACACACACACACACACACACACACACGTGCACACACACACACACACACACACACACACACATCATCTTTTCATCATCAAACCTTTTCTTCTGCAGGAAACCAGGTTCAACGCTAAAGTTTCCATGAAAGCCAAGCGTCTGTGTGTTCAGGCCGACCTGCGCAGGTGACGTTTGTTTGTTTGTTTGTTTGTTTGTTTGTTGTTTAAACACTTCAATCCAAGAACATAGTTTCAATGTTTGGAAAGTTTTTACTTTGATTAAATCAACTTTACTTGATTGAGGCTATTATAAATATATCAAATCTTGATTTTTTTAGTTTAATTTTTATTTATTTTTTTGTAAAATGTTATCTTGATTATTATGATCAAAACTTAAAACAAATTTGATTTGAATTTTTTTTATCAAAGCAATATTTTTTCAAAGCTTTTTCTTTATTTGAAGCATTTTCTTCTTATTGAAGCAACATTTTTATATAAAATCTTTTGAATTCATTGATTAAAACATTTTTTTTGTTGATAGAAAATATTATTTTTATTGAAGCAACTTTTTGTCGCATTTTTTTTTATTGAATTTACTTTTTTAATTGAATTTCTTTTTTTATTCAAATCTCAATTTTTGATTGAAGCAACATTTTTAATTATTTTAATACTATTTTTTATTTGATTAAAAATACATTTTTGTTTAATTATTAATTTAATTAAAGCAACAATTGTTTTGATTGAATAATAAACAAATGATCAACTTAACTCTTAAGTTAAGTTAAGTTTAACTTTTAGTTCTTAACATGTTTTTTGACTTTCAGGTTCAAAATATTTTCAAACCTGTCAGCGCTGGAGTCTCTGGCTGTGAGTTCTACTTTGTTAATATATATATATATATATACGTATATATATATATATATATATATACTTTGTTAATATATATATACTTTGTCAATATATACTTTGTCAATATATATATACTGTATATATGTATTAACAAAGTATATATATATATATACTTTGTCAATATATATATACTTTGTTAATATATATATTTATTTTTTTGTGTTAATAAATCATTTAATAAATAATTTGTTAATAAATAATTTGTTAATAAATACTTTAATATATACTTTGTTAATAAATAGATTAATATATACTTTGTTAATAAATAGATTAATATATACTTTGTTAATATATACTTCGCTAATGTAACAACATGTTGGTTCTTCAGCTCATTCCTCTTCAAGCTCCTCTGAAGACGATGCTGCAGATGTCAGTGGTTCCTCTGATCAACAGTGAGTTCAAAGTTCATCGACAAACATCTGAAGGTCAACGACAACTGTGTGGTTTGTGTGTGTGTGCGTGTGTGTGTGTGTGTGTGTGTGTGTAGACTGGACTAAGAGGGGCGTGGCTATTCCTTTGGCTGATGGACTGAACTTCATTGAAGAAGTGGTTGAATATCATAACGTGAGTATTTTATCTTCATTTATATATCTATCATATATATCTATATCTATCATTTTAAATCTTAGATGTTTCCACAAAACACATGAAGCTTCAAAAACACACAGATGCTGATTTTGAACAGTTGTCTGGAATAATGAAAAGTTTCAAAATGTTTATTTAAACTTTATTTAAACTTTTTTGAATGATATAAATAAAACATATTAAAAAAAAACAACTGACAATATTTCTTTCGATTACATTTTTTTTAATGCATTTTTTAAAAATCAATTCTTGTTTGATTTAATCGAATCAAATGTTACGTTTAAAAAAACGATTTAACTTAGATTTTTATTGAATATTCAATAAAATCATATCAAGACTTTCAACATTTACACCTTTTTCTACATTTTAAGTTTTATTGATCAATACTCCGATGACACTGAAATACTTGAGTATTTATTTGAGAGTAAAAGTGTGAAACTGTCTCAGGGTTTCCTGGTCATCGGAGCGAACCTGGAGTTCAGCAAAGGTCTGCGGAGCATGATGGGAGCGAACGCCACACAGATCTGATCTGAGATCCACTTCATCCACCGTTGATCGTATTTATCGTATTTATATTTTCTTCATGTCGTTTCATCCCAGAATAAATGTTGAAATAATAACATCCTCCATTTTGTTTTCTGTCATCACTTGCATGTCAATAAAGTTCAGTATCCATTATTGCAGTGTCGATCGTAGACGGATAAAGTTTTTGTTAATGATTGTATTTGTTTTTTTCAATTGAAGCAACTTTTCTTAATAGATTTTCTTTTATTAAATTGTTATTTAAATTATTATATTATTATTATTAATTAAATGATTATATTATTGTTTTCTATAATTGAAGACCCTTTTTAATTGAAATAATTTTATACTGTTATTATTGAATAACAACAAAAAAACAAATCTACCTTCAGACATTATTAAGAAATAAAACATTATTTAAAACATTAAAAAGATTCAGATGTTTATTTAAGATTAAAAGATTAAAGTTAAGATATTGATTTCATACTGTAATGCAGGTGTTAAATATTTCATATTTAGGTTTTAGATGTTATTTGTGTGTAAAATGTTATTAAAAATAGAGACTGAAATACACATTATAAATGATAAGTGTTTCATAACAAGATCCCTTTCCTCAAATGAAAAAAAGGATACAGATGCTTTTATTTTGAAGTTCTAGGTGTTAAAACTCTTTATGCTGGTTTTGAGTGACAGGGAGTTATTTTTATTATAATGTTATAATATTAAAGATGAACATTCGTCCTCTTTGGACGTAATGAAAGATGTATTTGTACATCTCATGACAAGTATTTGAACTACTACGCCGATTCCCCGGGCGGAAACTCCGCAGCGATCCCATCGTAACCATGGAAACCACATTTCTTTCCCGCCACTCTGCAGCCGAAGGTCAGCGCGTCAGTCAAAGTTGCACCTGGAAGTGGAAATAGTTTTAGATGCACATGAAGTAGTATCGTAGTAATATATCAGTGTACATCCGTATATTGAATTAATTTTACCTCTTTAGATGTTGAAACTTTATTTTTTTTTAAATATATATATATATATATTCAATTAAATTCTTTTTTTTTTTAATAATTGATTGAAATTAATTATTATTATTTACAAAGAGTTTGATATTCTGATTCCAGTATTTAAATATATATTTTCTAAATTGAATATTCATTTTTTAAATTCAATATTTAAGTATCAGCCTCGTCACATGATCATATGTGCGTCGCGTGATTGGCTGAAAGTTCGATCGGTTAGCTCGGTACTCGTCAGGTAATGTCTTGGCGACTCTTATACCAACATTTTATTTATTGAATTTAAAAGCATACGACTTAAAAAATATTGACTTTAGAAAATGTATTTTGAATAATTTGAATTATAATAAACTATGTGTAAAAGAAATTATGCATTTTGAATATATTCTATTTTTATTTTATTGAAAAATATTAGAAAACGAATTAAATAATGAATATAATGATAACTAAATGCTTGAAAAACAACAATAAAAAAGTTTCAACATCTAAAGCTACGTTGAAGCGTCAATATTGTGACACAAACCGTTGCTCAGCCGGTGGATGACGGCGGCGTTGAAGGTGTCTCCTGCTCCCAGCGTGTCCACCAGCGACTCGGGTGGAAACGCATCCGAATGGACCAGGACTCCGTCGGGACCCAGAGTGTCCGCCCCCTGTTCCGCCCAGGCACAGACCAGGACGGCTCTACAGGAAGTGACACGTCACGGATGAGACGGGCGGCGGCGACGGGTGGAGGCGCGACTCACCCCTCCCTGACCCGGGGGTACAGACCCCTCAGGGCGGCCGGGCCCGTCTGGAAGCCGAAGTGCCGAGCCACGTCTTTGCTGATGAACACCTGAGCAGACGCACCTGTGGGACCCCAGGTCTGGACGCGGCTCCGGGTCGCGGTCTTACCAGGTCGGCGTGAGGGAAGAGCAGGTACAGGTGCGGACGCGTCTTCTCGATCTCCACGGAGACGGTGATTCTGTCTCCAGGCGCCGACGACGAGTTGAACTTCTGCACTCGTTCGATCATCTTCACTTGTTCCTCGGCGTTCCTGCCCTGAGACGACCATACAGTGTGTGTTAGAGTGTGTTGTTGTGATGTGTGAGTCTATTGTGTCGTCAGTGTGTGTTTGTTCTAAACTCTCTTTTCATTGAAATATTGACATTAGAAAATGATCTTAAGCTCCGCCCACTGAAAACACTTTTTTTCTGGAGATTAAATCTTGTTGAAATCTCTGCTGTGATTGGTCAAACATCAAGGTTTGTCACCGCGTGTCATCAATCCCGGAAGGGACTCGTTGTATAAACAAAGCGGGGTGTGATTACAGCTGGCTGGAGTAGAAGTGAAGCCATTATAACGTCATAATGGACTCTCATAACCTCTTGTTCGCCCAGATTTCAGAGCAACTTTATAAAGTAATAAGTTGAAAACATGGTCATGATGAGGAACTTACTGCATCTTGAAGAGGAAGATTCAACATTTGAAACGTGTGAGTCAAGAGAGTTTGGTTTTTAGTTGAACTTTAAAATAAATTCAACTTTATCGAATGAAAACCTGTGTTAAGTAAAAGTGTTTATACACATGTTGGGTAGTTATGGAAGTATATCAGTGCCATCAGAATATAACTGTTGAATTCAACATTCAAAAATTTAGTTTATTCTGTTTTTAATATCAATATTTTTTAAACATAATTATCATCATTTATTTATTTCTATAATTGAATTAAATAATTTCTATATTCAAAGGTTGAATTTGTTTTTGAATAATTAAATAAAATTTAAATTCAAAATTCAAAATTCAAAAGAAAAATGAATTTCAATATTTTTTAAATTGTAGTCTTTTTATATTTAATATATAAATGTTGGTATAATAGAGTTACCAAGCAATACCAATAGAGTACCGAGCTACTACAAACCCACAGCCAATCACGCGACCGGCTGACGATCATGTGACAACGAAGAAGTATGGGTGCATCAATTCATCAGAAGTTAGAGCATATTAGTTTGGTAAGATAGGACAAATTTAAAGGCTATGAATAAATTAATATTGAAATTATTTTTTAATTATTGAATAAAGAAATTTCATTTTTAATTCAATGAAAAATTAAAAAAATAACCTTTTCAATATAAAAATGATTAAATTCAACTATTAAAAAAATTAAAAACGCTTAAAACACCAACGACATGTCAATAAAATAACTCAAAGTTTCAACATGTGTAACGTTAAATTGGATCAATATAAACAATATAATATAAATATAAAGTCACCTCCCAGTGGATCCACCTGAACTGCTGCAGGTCGACTCTGGAGAAGTCGTGAGCAGAGACGTCAGGAAGGTTCCTGAACAAAGTCATTTAAAAGAAGTTATAAAAACAAACCTCATGAAATCACAACATTTATTCGAGCTACAGTCCTTCAGATCCACGGAGGTCAGAGGTCGTTCTTGAAGTTTGTATTTATGATTCAACAGTTGTTATAGTTCTTATAAACTGATATATTTTTAGACCCTGAAGGTTCAAGACCGTCGAGCTCTGACGTCACATGATCCGCCGCAGAGTAGTTGAATTATTCAGACTTGATTAAATAAATTAACATCAATAATACAATAAATAATACAATATTCATTTGTATTTGTTGCACATTTTAACAAATTAGTGATGAGGATGATTAAATATATGGAAGTAAATCAGTGTCAGAAAATTATATATTTTTTAATTCAATCATTTCAGTATTTAAAGGTTGCATTTTGTTTTATAATCAATAGTTGAATAAACAAATGAATATACTGTGTAAATCAATTAATTTTTTTATACATAGAGTTTGATATTCTTATTCCAATAATTAAAAAATAAACTTTCTGAATTCAATATTTTGCAATTAATAGCCTTTTAAATTCAATATAAAAATGTTGGTGTAATAGTGTCACATGATCGGTTGAATTCTATTGAATTTAAGTCTAAGAATTTAAAAATGGAGTTTAAATAAAGTGTTGAATGAAAAACAGTTACTTTAAACAAAAGTTGAATTCAAAAACTATTTTTAATAAAATAGTAACATTTAAAAAAAAACAACAGTTTTTACTTCAATCCAAAAACAAAAGACCATCGAAAATGTTTGGTTGATTCAATGTTTAAGTTAATAAATTAAAAGAGAATAACATCAGGATAAATACAAAATGTTAAAAACATTAAAATAAAATGATTCATTTGGATTAAAATATCAAACTCTACGTGTAAAATGTTTTTATTTATTTAAAATATATATTATTTTATGATTAAAAAAAAAAATGTAAAGAAATTATAAAATGCTTGGAAAAAACCCTTTTTTTCAACATTTCAAATGTTAAACTTCACCAGTTAATATTCCGATCTTTCTGAATGTACTTCCAACATGATTGTGTAAATATCATTTCAAGGCTCATCGTGATAAGTCGTAATTTCAGCCCAGATTGAAAACCATTCCTCGGCGTCGATTGGAAGAAACGGATTCGGTGGAGAATCGTCTTGAACGACGTCTTACGTGTCGTAGAGAACGATGGTTCGACTCCCGCTGGACCGACACACAACACAACACGCACTCGGAGTTTCACCCTCACTCTGCCACGCCACGGCCGACACGTCGATGGACCGCAGAGAAAAGTCGTCCACAATGAAACTGACACACACACACACACACACACACACACACACACACACGATCAAACACACAAACACTTGTATCTCTTCTCAGGGGACGTGAAAACAAAAAGACACTAAGTCGTCGTCTTCATGGCGAGGAGCCTGAAAGAGTTGTGTTAGTGTGTGTCGCTCACACACACACATCACCTGTTGGTGTGCATGATGGTTCGAGTCCCGGTGCTGATGCTGCCGATGACCAGAGACACCGGAGTGACGCACTGAGCGCGCTCACACACCAGCGACAGATCCACGGCCGACTTCTGAAAATCCTCAAGAATAAAACTAAAGCACAGGAAGAAAAAAAACATTTGACTTTCGACAGAATTCGTGACTTTGAAGAGAAGTTTGAAGGAAGTGAAGCCGCTGGAAAGGAAGTTGAAATATCTGGACGGAGTCGATGGTGAAGTGTGGAAAGTATAACCATTATATAGACAATAAACATCTATTAGGTCCTTGAATGTTAATTGTATCGCAGAGACTCTCGGCTGTGAAGCTCTGTTGGAGGTGGAAATGTCAAAATGAAGACAGTAGTGATGTGTTGATGAAGCTTCATGAAACAGTGTCATTATCTTCAGAGTCCACTAGATGGCGGTCTTTTCACTCGTTTCCCTTGTTCTGAACAACTGTTCTAATTAAACATCATTTTTAAACTGATAGCGCCACCTACTGACCTCTAAACAACATGACACTGTTTCATGAAGCTTCATAAAACAGCTTCATGAAACAGTTTCATTATATCTATGACTATTAACGTCTTATGGCTAAGAAGGTTAAAATATGAGAATTTAATTGTTCTACGTTGAATATTTATGATATTTTCTGGGTTAAAAATCGACGTCCTCTAGAATCGATCTATGATCGTCATTGATCGTAACTGGGGATCATTATTGATTTAAAGGATCATTAACTTGTCTTCTTTGACAATAACATGTATGAGTAACAGCTGAAATATCATGTTTTGATGATGAATTTCTTCAAAATTCTGTATTCAAATGATCAAACAGGTTGAAAAACCTCCTCATAACCAACTGGTCCTGAGATCAAACCACCACAAGAAAATATGACTTTGATTATTTTACCGTCAATCGTTGGATTTGTTCACGGTGCAGCATTTAAGCGAGTACTTTGTAACATTGAATGATCTTGATTCTTACCTAAAGTATTGTTTTCTGATTGTTCATTTATATTTTTCCTTACAATTTCTAGCACTTGAGGTTTTTTGATAAACGCTAATACACAGCAGGTGAAACTAACTATAGTTGAGGAAAAAAAATCTATAAAAAGTATTTTGTTGGCTTTATTTGCAAATATACTAGTTGTGAATACATCTAAATATTAGATGTTAATGTTATCTTTCCATCTCAATATTTACTTGTATATATGTAATGTATATAAATGTATATAGACACTATTCAGGTGAAAGATTTTGATTGACATACAGAATATGATTTGGATTCACTTTGCAATAATAATTGACATTTCTAATCCAGAACTCACTTGGCAGCAGGTCCAGCAGACAGAGAACCCATGAAGGCGCAGGAAGAACCGAGCAGACTCAGAACCGTGCAGGAGTTCGAAGCGTTTCCTCCTCGCTGCCATCGCTGAGACACACACCTGGAGAGGTGAGAGAAAATACAACATTCAGTTCAATGTCTGATGAATCTCATGGAAACTATGATCATAATGAACATCAATGAATGAAGAAAATCTTACTTTGACTGTTTAAATGATCGTCAGATAATATTTCTCTGCATCATGATACAGAATATGTGGACGAATAGACTTAATTTTGCAAACAGAAATTGAAGTTTTTACGACACAGTCTTTTAAAAATATGATGTTGGCGCATGCGCATAACCACCACAAACAAACATCAATTTCCGAGAAGTAGGAAAAAAAGGAAACAAAACACTATGTTTTTTTAATCAAAGGAAGCAGAACTTACTGCTGTGATGCTTTTACAATTATAAAGTAGTTTTGGCTAACTCTGCGCAGACCTGTGTCACGTGACGTGTGTTCACGCGTGTCCTCACCGGGTGTCGGTGTCTTCATCCGGGTACTTGTCCACCACGCTGATGATGTCGAGACAAACCAGACCAACGCACAGAATCTTCTTCTTCTCCTGTCGCTCCATGTTGTCAGTGTTTGGACTTTAAACCGAGCATCACTTCCTGGTGAAGAACAACTGATAACAGCTGCAGACGCAGGTCGACTCTACGGGAGGTAAGGAGGGACAAACTAAACACATTACTTGTCAATCCAACAGCGTCATCTAGTGGTGTAACACAGTCACTGCGTTACATTCAATCGCGTTGATGGTAAACCAAGTTCTAGGATAAATGAAAACAAATCATGGAGACTAAAGACATATCACTCTTCAATACTTCTTAATATCTTTATATATATATATTTATAAAGTGCTTCCCATTTTCTACATGTTTACAGTTTATTCTAAAAGTCATTGAATTATTTCGCCCACTTAAAATCCGCCATAAAACAGCCCATAATGAAAAACCCTGAAGAACCACATGTATACAGGTATCACAGTGAAGGTTCATTTTGTTTCTGCTCATGTTTCAATGGTTTAACTGGAGTCCACGTGTGGTATATTCCGTATATTGTGTCTTTATAAGGTGCCAGCTTTGATTTTATGTCACATCAACATCCCTCTTTCAATGACACTCGTACCATACACACGTATTTATACACACACACACACGACAGTGTTTTACTGCAAACAATGTTTATTTTATCTACACGTTAATAAAGGACTTGTATCAAAACAATAAGAAAAAAATGTAATGGTCAAAAAATAGATAATTTATTTTATTTGTTTACGTCAATTGATCTCAAAGGGATGTACAGTGAAAACAGGGAATATCACAGTAAAAAAAAAAGGGAAAAACAAGCATTTAATAAAACATAAAAAATAGCAGTTTTAAGATACAGACGTCTAAAGGGTTGAATACGTTTTTTTCCCTGAAAATCTATATAATTAACATACACTTCACATTTAAAGATAAACGGCACAACATTACAGAAATCTGGTCTTTGTCTGTGACGTCAGTAATATTTTCTTCTTGCAGAACAAACACGGAGAATCTTTTTGTTTGTATCACTCCGTTTAAAAACATCGAATCAGTTTCTTCCATTAAAGCAATACGACTAGAAAGAATCTGTCACATAAACCCTAGAGGACAGTCACAGTACTGCAGGTGAGAAGAGCCTCTGTTACATTCAAGACACCGACTGGAGATGATGGACAACAAATATTTCTGTAAGGTTCACATTGGACATATGCTGAGGAACGACACGTCACATGACCTGGTTTGTATTTGATCCAGGGGCCACATGTGAGGCACAGATCATCCGTGCCTCACCAAGGAGTTTCTGCGTGTATTTGATCGCCAAATAATTCTTTTTTCACGGAATACAACGACAAAATGTGTAGAATCACAAAGAATATGCATGAACACATTTCAGTGTAAATATTTATTTACCTTTTTTCTTTTTTATCATGATGGCATGTTTTTCATACATCACTGTAGTGCATTGTGGGTGATATACAGCTCTAGAGTCAACATCTGTGTATTATCGATGGATTTAACTTCAGACATTTAGAAAAATTGAACTGCTGTAAAATCGTGTACATTTGACTTTTAACTATTGACACATATATAAAGAAATGTTCACGTAGTATTTTTTCAATGAAGACACACAATGAAGACAATTGGAAATTCTTTATTTTTTCAGCACATCTAGTGACAGACAATTAAATATTAAAGGTTATTTGTCAAAATAAAATAGTTTCTTTGATATATTTTCACATTTCCTGTAATAATTTGTTAACAATCACGACTCTAAGATCTGTTAAAAGTTATTTTTTTATTCCAGTAAATATATTTTCATGTCTTTTTAAAGTGACCAAGAAGATTCAACACAACACGAGTCTTTATCTTGTTTCCTAAACACGCAGAAAATTGGCAACAACCAAACTGAGAATGTGACAACATTGATGCAACACTAGTTTAAATACCTTTAGTTCATGTCAACAGAGTTTAGGATTTGGCTTTTTTACGCTTGACCTTCGCACCGGACGCCGGGACGTCCAGGGACTCCAGGCGGAAGGGGCGGGGCATAGCGGCGTCAGAGCCGGCGCTGGAGGAGGCGCCGAGAAGAACCGGAGCGTGAACGACTGCGGAGGAAAAATATATCCTTCTTTTTTCATCGGAATTTCAAGTGTGACTCAATTGAGTGACAGTTCAGGAAGTAATATGATCATAAACTAGCAATGGTTGAAAAGTAAAGATCTGGTTTAAAATGAACAAAAATGTTTGGCAGAAAACCGAGTTGTGTTACCATGAACAGTGTTGTGTTACCGTGAACCGTGTTGTGTTACCGGGAACCGTGTTGTGTTACCGGGAACCGTGTTGTGTTACCGTGAATCGTGTTGTGTTACCATCAACCGTGTTGTGTTACTGCAAACCGTGTTGTGTTACCGCGAACCGTGTTGTGTTACCGTAAACCGTGTTGTGTTACCGTAAACCGTGTTGTGTTACCGTCAACCGTGTTGTGTTACCTTGAACCGTGTTGTGTTACCGTGAACTGTGTTGTGTTACCGTCAACCGTGTTGTGTTACCGTCAAACGTGTTGTGTTACCGCAAACCGTGTTGTGTTACCGTAAACCGTGTTGTGTTACCGTCAACCGTGTTGTGTTACCTTGAACCGTGTTGTGTTACCGTTAACCGTGTTGTGTTACCGTGAACCGTGTTGTGTTACCGTGAACTTTGTTGTGTTACCGTGAACTTTGTTGTGTTACCGTGAACCGTGTTGTGTTACCGGGAACTTTGTTGTGTTACCGTGAACCGTGTTGTGTTACCATGAACCGTGTTGTGTTACCGTGAACCGTGTTGTGTTACCGTGAACCCTGTTGTGTTACCGTGAACCGTGTTGTGTTACCTTGAACTTTGTTGTGTTACCGTGAACTTTGTTGTGTTACCGTGAACCCTGTTGTGTTACCGTGAACCCTGTTGTGTTACCGTGAACCCTGTTGTGTTATCGCGAACCGTGCTGTGTTATCGCGAACCGTGTTGTGTTATCGCGAACCATGTTGTGTTACCGCGAACCGTGTTGTGTTACCGTGAAATTTGTTGTGTTACCGTGAACTTTGTTGTGTTACCGTGAACAGTGTTGTGTAACCGTGAACTTTGATGTGTTACCGTGAACTTTGTTGTGTTACCGTGAACAGTGTTGTGTTACCGTGAACTTTGTTGTGTTATCGCGAACCGTGCTGTGTTATCGCGAACCGTGTTGTGTTATCGCGAACCATGTTGTGTTACCGCGAACCGTGTTGTGTTACCGTGAAATTTGTTGTGTTACCGTGAACTTTGTTGTGTTACCGTGAACAGTGTTGTGTAACCGTGAACTTTGATGTGTTACCGTGAACTTTGTTGTGTTACCGTGAACAGTGTTGTGTTACCGTGAACTTTGTTGTGTTACCGTGAACTTTGTTGTGTTACCGTGAACCGTGTTGTGTTACCATGAACAGTGTTGTGTTACCATGAACAGTGTTGTGTTATCGCGAACCATGTTGTGTTACCGCGAACCGTGTTGTGTTACCGTGAAATTTGTTGTGTTACCGTGAACTTTGTTGTGTTACCGTGAACAGTGTTGTGTAACCGTGAACTTTGATGTGTTACCGTGAACTTTGTTGTGTTACCGTGAACAGTGTTGTGTTACCGTGAACTTTGTTGTGTTACCGTGAACTTTGTTGTGTTACCGTGAACCGTGTTGTGTTACCATGAACAGTGTTGTGTTACCATGAACAGTGTTGTGTTACCGTGAACCGTGTTGTGTTACCGTGAACTTTGTTGTGTTACCGTGAACTTTGTTATGTTACCATGAACTGTGTTGTGTTACCATGAACTTTGTTGTGTTACCATGAACTTTGTTGTGTTACCGTGAACAGTGTTGTGTTACCGTGAACTTTGTTGTGTTACTGTGAACAGTGTTGTGTTACCGTGAACTTTGTTGTGTTACTGTGAACCGTGTTGTGTTACCGTGAACTTTGTTGTGTTACCGTGAACAGTGTTGTGTTACCGTGAACAGTGTTGTGTTACTGTGAACAGTGTTGTGTTACCGTGAACTTTGTTGCTCTCCATCCCCAACAACTGACTGGTTCTCTTGGACCTGAAGTAGCTGCAGGCGATGTTCTCACTGGCGCTGCGGTCCAGCATCTCCCTGAAGCGGTCTTCTTCTTCTTCCTCCTGCGGTGAAGACACTGGTGAGACACGAGGAGGACGAGGACGAAGACAGATACTCACCGGAGACGGATCGGCTTCAGCGGCCGAGCCTCGTTGGGATTTTGGAGCCGTGGCTACAGAAAAATAAAAAAAGAGTTTGAATCCATGTAATTTTTCTATCCCTCTTTAAGTGTCAGAATAGTAAACCATTCAATTGAACATTTCAAATGACGAATTTGTTAAATTTAAATGTTATTGTTTTTTTAAGCATTTAACCGTTTCTTTTAATAGTTGAATTGAATATTTCTACATTAAAAGGTTAAATTTTCTTTTTTTTTTAAATTATTTTTAAATATAATATCTTCTAAATTAATTAATTTGTTTAACCCTTGTGTTAGCTCAGGTCTTTGGGTCACCTTGACCCTGAGACAACACAAGGGTTAAAACATATTGTTTGATATTCTTATTCCAATAATTGCATTTTTTTTTTATAATCAAGTCGTTTTCAAATTGTAGCGATTTTAAATGAAAAAAAGTTGACGTACAATGGCATCACAGTTCTTATATTTCATTTAAAAGCTATGAATTAAAAGATTATAAATTTAGAATATTAGAATATAATTCTGTGTGTAAAGTAAATGCATACATTTTGAAAATATTCACGTCTTAAAATTAATTATTTACCAATTAATGACTTTAATTAATGAAAAATATTCCCATTCTTTCAATAAAAACATGTATTTTGTATTGAAGCAACTTGTTTAAAATAAAATGTATTTAAAATATTTGTAATAGAAGCAGCTTTTATTTGAAATACATTTTTTTTTACTAAAACACGTTTTATTTTTTTATTTTTTTCATTGAAGCAACTTGAACCCTTTTAATTTATTTTACAGCATAGCATAGATTCAAGGCGAAGAAAGCAACATTTTGGCAACAGCGGAACTCCGACTTCCTACTTCCAACCGGTGAGTCTTGTTGTCCCAGATTTAAGCAACAGCGGGACTGAAAAACCTCCGGACCTCAGCCCGTCTACGGTCCTACCCAGCAACACTCGCCCCTCGACTTCAGTCGACGGCTCTCAAACGAGCAAAAAGCATTTTCAATCAGAACTATTGAACAACAGTTTATAACTTGTATGATGTGATGATGACGAAGCACCTGATCCAGGCATAGAAAGCAGAAGTTTCTGACTCCGGAACTTCTCTCTGCTTGGACTCAGCGTTTTTTTTCGAGGTGACTATCGAGCAAAAGTTTTAAAAGCAACTCTTTGTTATGATTAATAGTGGGGTTTGATAGTAACTACCAATAAGTCGGTTGTTCATGCTTTAAATTAACTTTTATTAAACTCTTTTTGCAGCTTTGAACATCACCATAGACCAGAGAAGTACACTTTAGACACTTTTCGGGTCATAAAAAACGAGGTTCTGAGCTAATGATCGGGATAACTGATCACTTTAGGCCCTTATTACTACACATCCCACCAGGCAGTACTGATTTACCAGCCGTTACAATAGTACAGGGGTGTCAAACTGGTCCAGTAAAGGTTCAGGGTGGTGCAGGTTTTTGTTCCAACCAGTCAAGCACACATGAGTTAACCAATCAGGTGTCGGCTTAAACAAGAACACCTGACTGACAATTAATTGATTACTGTCTTCAGACGCCTGATTGGTTCAACTATATGTGCTTGACTGGTTGGATCCAAGACCTGCACCATCCTGGCCCTTTTCTGGACCAGTTTGACATGTGCAATAGTACCTAGTTATTTACCAAATGCAAGAACTCATAGGAGAGAAGCTATAGGATCTGAAATTACAGACGGACATACGGAATCCACGGCTGCCAGACACTGAGCTGATGTGTTAACTGACCACACCAGGAGGACTTCACTAAACGGCGTCAAACATTGGGCTGTAGGTAACTTTTTGAGGTTTTTCTGAGCCCAACAAAAGTACTGGTGTCACGACCGTAGCGTGTCTATTTCCTGCTCTCAGTATTCGGCCGAGTGAACTGAGTGGTCGTCATCTTAAGACGTTTTTATTTGTTCAGACTTTTCCTTGATTTTCTGGAACTCCTTTGTTGTTCTCAGTATTATCTTGACCTTTAAAATATATATTTTAGTGAGTATTGTTTTGATTGTTTAAGCGCTTTGTGATCCTGGTCTGGAAAAGCGCTATATAAATAAAAATTACTTACTTACTTGCATATAAACAAGAAAGAACATATATTTCTTCTCAGCACCGATGGTTCCCCTGCTTGACTTCTCTATAGGATCTGAATCTTTAATCCTTCGTTACACATTCAAACAAGAAGTAACTTCTCGTACCTGTGGGAAGACTCGTCTTCTGCACCGTCACCTCCGGTATCCTCCAGGTGGCGCTCTCCTCATCCCACGCGGCTTCTCTCTTCAGGCGATCCAGGCTGCTGTAGTTACAGTCCCTGCGCACTAGGGGCGCCATGCGCTCCAGCAGGTCGTGCAGCAGCTGACCTTCTCTCTCCAGCCGGCGGATGCTGCTCAGGTAGTCGTTCCTCTCCTCCTCGAACTCCGCCTGGAGGTCCCGGATCTCCAGTTTAGCAGCTTTCAGCTGCACCAGGACACACAAGAAGAGTGTTCAGAGTCCGTACAAGTGTGTCGGGCTGAGGGTTCCGCACCTTCCCCTGGACCCGGGTCAGCATCTGAGACTTGCCGTGGACCTCCTCCTGGATGGAGTTGTAGACGTTAAAGAGAACGTTCTCGCTCTCCTCGCTGTTCTCGGACAGAGCCTGAAGCAGCTGCGCTCTCCTCTGGTCGGCCAGACTCTTCCTCTGTCGGTGCTTCTGCTGGAGCTCCTGGTTCCGGACCTGCTCTCCGCCCAGAACCTCCTGCTCCAGCAGCTGCAGCCTGAGAAGATCAAACGAGTGTCATCTTAAATAACTTCTTCTTTAATCTCATTAAAAGCTGAAGATTGTGGAAGTATGTCATCACAATGTTGAATTAATATTAGAATTCAGATGTTTTATTGAAATGTTATAGCAGCTGTTTTGAGTGACAGGTCTTAGATGATCCTGGAGGAGAACATGCTGGATGTGGAGGTCCTGGGCTGGTGGGATGTTCTGCACAAAGTCTCTGAAACGCCTTTTGAGACACTTGTGGTCGAGAAATGAACTTTCAATTCACGAGCAACAGCTCTGGTGGACATTTGTATATATATATACATATATATATATATATATATATATGTATATATATATATTTTACTCATTTAATTCAATAATTACTATATTTGTATGTTGAATTTATTGATTAAAAAAAATATATATATTTATTTATTTATTTTTACAAAAAATGTGATATTCCAATGATTAATCGTAGCCTTTTAAATTCAATAATAATTTGAATTCATTTTTAATAAAAACACAAAAGTACAAAAGTTCCAACAGACAATACAAAAAAGAGCTACTTGATCAAAATTTCAGCCAATCCTGTTGAAGGTATTATACCAACATTTTTATAATGGATTTAAAAAGTTACTAACAGCTCGGGCTCTGAGGTCTGTGGATCAGAATCTACTGATGGTTCCAGAACACGGCTCAGGACCAGAGGAGAGAAATCCTTCCAGACTGTTGCTCCTAAGCTTTGGAACAATCTTCCTCTCTTTGCGCTTGATGATCTACTGACTCCTTTAAGAAACATCTTAAGACGTTTCTATTTGTTCAGGCTTTTCCTTGAATTTCTCGAACTCCTGTGTTGTTCTCAGTATTATCTTGATCTTTAAAGTATATATTTTATTGAGTATTGTTTTGATTGTCTAAGCTCTTTGTGACCCTGGTCTCGAAAAGCGCTATATAAATAAATATTACTTACTTACTTACTAATTAAAATAAATATTACATTTAGAAAACACTTAAAAAAAAAAAAAAAAAATGTAAGTTAGATTATTTGTATGTTCTCCCCGTGGTGCGTGGGTTTACTCCGGGAACTTCGGTTTCCTCCCACAGTGCAAAAACATACAGAGGTTGATTGGGAAATTGTCTGTAGGTATGAGTGTGTGTGAATGGTTGTTTGTCTTTGTGTGCCCTCCGGTGGACTGCCGTCCTTTCCAGGATGTCCCCTGCCTCTCGCCCAATGAAACTGGGATAGACTCCAACCCCCACAAGGGATAAAGTGAGAAAATGAATAAATTAATGAAACTACATGGGAAAGTATTTTCATTCATTTCGAAATTATATAAATATAATTAATTAATTATATATAAATATATATATATTATGAATATTATTATTATTCAAACAAATAGTTTATTGCTAAAATATATTTCAATTATAAATATTCCAATGGTACTTTATATACTTTGGTTAAATAGAGTCACAGACCTTCTCAGAGCTTGAGTTGGATCCAGATGTTCAGTCGCCTCTTGATCTTCGCTCCAGGATCCATGAGCGTCCTCTCGTGTGGACGCTTCAGGCTGTGGTGACCCCAAGATTCTCGCTCAAATCTCACTTTTTTACTCGTAATAGTCGGGAAGTGAAATAAAAACCTGGGTCAGCGTTTCCATTTTCGGGCTGAAAATATGATCCGGCGCCATGTTCTGACTGGGACAGTCTATAAAAAAAAAAAGATTAAAATTCATTTTAAGATGTTTTTAAATGTGACTTTTACCATTGGTGGCGCTAGAGCTCCCCCTGCTGGCCTGGGCCTTCTCCAGGCTGGACAGTTTGGACTGGAAGGAGGTCCTCAGGGCGGTCATGTCCTCCCGCAGCTTCGCCTTGGACTCTTGCTCGGCGTCGTACTCGGCCTGTAACTTGGCCAGTCGCTGCTCGTAGTCCTGCAGTGAGAAGAACATCTGGAACGACTGAGTGACTTCAACTTGACGACACTTCCTGGTTACTGTGGCGCTTTAATAGTAGTCGTTGTATCACCTAGAATTTGAATGGATTCACTAAAATATGGTGATTTTCTTTTACAATAATGTATCGATATTCAACAGCACTTTATCTATTTAAAAACATTTATTTTAATTATGGCTTTTAAAAATATTTTTATTAAAGTTCTTACATGGATTATATATCAATCAAGTGTGTAAAATAAAAATATTTTTATTCACCATTAACATTATATTCACGTTTGTTCATTTTTGTGTTGCAATTTGACTTCCGGCCTCTAGATGGCAGCACTCATCACTTCCTCTTCAGCTAAAGCTAGAATAGAATCCTGTGAGATCCCAGCGATGACGGAGGACGAGAGGATACAGTGACTCCAACAGCTTTTCATGATGATGTTCGGACATATTTTGGTTTGAAAACAAATGAAAGCAGTTACGACTTCGTCAAGAGTCATGTGGTCTGTAAATACTACAACACCAGAGTCAAGTACTGGACAATACTACACATATATACTTGTTACTACAGTATCACAACACCAGAGTCAAGTACTGGACAATACTACACATATATATCCATGTTACTACAGTATCACAACACCAGAGTCAAGTACTCGACAATACTACACATATATATCCATGTTACTACAGTATCACAACACCAGAGTCAAGTACTGGACAATACTACACATATATACTTGTTACTACAGTATCACAACACCAGAGTCAAGTACTCGACAATACTACACATATATATCCATGTTACTACAGTATCACAACACCAGAGTCAAGTACTGGACAATACTACACGTATATACTTGTTACTACACTATCACAACACCAGAGTCAAGTACTCGATAATACTACACATATATACTTGTTACTACACTATCACAACACCAGAGTCAAGTACTCGACAATACTACACATATATACTTGTTACTACACTATCTCAACACCAGAGTCAAGTACTCGACAATACTACACATATAAACTTGTTACTACACTATCACAACACCAGAGTCAAGTACTGGACAATACTACACATATATACTTGTTACTACACCATCACAACACCAGAGTCAAGTACTCGATAATACTACACATATATACTTGTTACTACACTATCACAACACCAGAGTCAAGTACTCGACAATACTACACATATATACTTGTTACTACACTATCACAACACCAGAGTCAAGTACTCGACAATACTACACATATATACTTGTTACTACACTATCACAACACCAGAGTCAAGTACTCGACAATACTACACATATAAACTTGTTACTACACTATCACAACACCAGAGTCAAGTACTGGACAATACTACACATATATACTTGTTACTACACCATCACAACACCAGAGTCAAGTACTCGATAATACTACACATATATACTTGTTACTACACTATCACAACACCAGAGTCAAGTACTCGACAATACTACACATATATACTTGTTACTACACTATCACAACACCAGAGTCAAGTACTCGACAATACTACACATATATACTTGTTACTACACTATCACAACACCAGAGTCAAGTACTCGACAATACTACACATATATACTTGTTACTACACTATCACAACACCAGAGTCAAGTACTCTACAATACTACACATATATACTTGTTACTACACTATCACAACACCAGAGTCAAGTACTCGATAATACTACACATATATACTTGTTACTACACTATCACAACACCAGAGTCAAGTACTCGACAATACTACACATATATACTTGTTACTACACTATCACAACACCAGAGTCAAGTACTTCACAATACTACACATATATACTTGTTCTAACAGTAGCAATATATCGTATCTTTGTCTCTGTATCATTATCTATATAAACAAAGGTCGACCTTTTTGATCTTCTCCTTCTCGTCGTCGGTGGACTCTGAAGGGTCATGTGACGCAGAGGTTGAGACCAGAGCTGTGAGTATAGATTGAAAATAAAGTCTTTATATGATTCATGATCCCGAACTCATCCCTGTGAGTCTCTTACATGAAATCCCAGCCGACCCCAACTTGTTGGAGATGAGTGCCTTCAGCGTCCTGATCTCCTCCTGGTACTCCCGCAGCAGAGCGTCCTTGGGGTCCTCGTTGATGCGAGGTCTGTTCTGGATGCTCTTGGCACGGTTGGCGTAGCGTAGCGTGCTCAGGCTCTCCTCGTAGTTGTAGTCGGCCGGGGACAGGCAGGCGATCATCAGGGTCCTAGTGTTCCCTCCCAGAGAGTCCTGGAGCAGCCGGGTCAGCTTGGAGTCCCGGTACGGGATGTACTTGGAGCGTCCGTCCACCAGGGCCGAGATCACGTTGCCCAGAGCCGAGAGCGAGAGGTTGATCTTGGTGGCCTCGCGGAGACGCTCGCCGGTGGCTCCGGTCTTGGACTGACGTTCACTTCCTGCCAGGTCCACCAGGTTGAGCTTCCCTGCTCGCAGGTGGTCCTGACCTTCTGGATCTGAAGACAGCGTACAATACTTTCACACTTTTAATCTTAATCATTTGAGGATGAAATGTAGGAGGAGGGGAAACACTCCGAGGTCAAACAAAATAGACCATTTGTTAAGAGTTTGAGGTAATTTGCTTTTTTAAAATACGGAAAACACATATCTTGTTATTGATATACACATTAATGTGTGTATTTATTTCATAATTTCCATTTAAAGAAGTGTATTTATTAACGTTTAAACGTATTTAAATATATATTGTAACTTATTTTCCCCTGGAAGTCTCCATTTATTCGTTCACTTTTATTAACTAGTTATGTCCATGTTCTTTATCCACAGTACACATGTCAATCAAAATGTGAACACATTAACAATTCAAATCAACAACATATTGATGGAAGTGTAGCAGTGCCTTTATAATATTGATTGTTTGGATTTAAAATAAAAAAAATCAATCGCTTTTTTAATTTATATGTTTTCATTCTTTTTATCTTTGAATTTATTTTTTTTGAAGAATTGAACAAAAAAATGATCACTTTTTCAAAGTGAATTAAATTAATAAGAATTAAATGTGTTGTGATTTAAATTCAAAATTAATATGTAAGTATGCTTAAAGAAATAGTGTACTTCTTAAAATTAGAAAAACAAAACAATAAGGGGTAACACCAATGTTTTGTTTTGGAAAATGTAAAGTTTTATTTCTTATTTTGAATCTCTGAATATTATCTCAGGCAATATTGTTGTCCGCACATCTCATTATCAAACTACTGCGTCTATTCTCTCCACCTCATCATTTAACATTTGTATTCATTTTGATCAGAAATACATTTATCTTCAAAGTATTCTTTCGGATATTCTGTGTGTTCTCTTCAGCTTTTCAAAATCTAGATCAATAATACATTTGGAAGTTTGGCCTGCTCTTCACTCATCAGTACTTTGTTTGTTGTCTTTCACAATAATAAAAAAACAAATGTTGATATAATAGTGTTTCCAGAATCAGTGATGATGAATTGACGTCGTCACATGATCGTCTGCATGTCACATGATTGGCTCAAAGTTGGATAAAGTAGCTCGGTACTCTATTGGTATCGTCTGGTGACTCTATTATACTAAGAATTTTAGATTATAAATAAAAAATATTGACTTTAGAAAATGTATTTTTGTATTACTGAAATTAGAAAAGCAAACTCTATGTGTTAAAATATATATATAATATAATTATAATTCATATTGAAAATATATATTTTTTATTTACATTTTTTATTAAAAAAATAAATTAATCTCAAAGTTTCTACATTAGAAAAGTTAATATTCTGATAAATCACTAAAGACTCGGAGGAGACACTAGTTCCACCTGAGAGTCACCTGTGCTGCAGATCTCCAGGTGGATGGAGAAGATGGAGTGCGAGCGAGACGAGTCCTTGTTCATCAGAGTGTAACCGACCGCTCGGTTCTTCCATCCTCGCTCCACGATCCTCTCGCACTCCAACACACTGTGGATCGTATGCATGGACAGATCCCGGACGTAGACGCCCTTCTCAGGGTGTTCCTTCACCTGAGATCATGAGAGAATATCAGACAAAAACACTGTGAGAACCATCAACAGACGTTCAGTATATTTAGTTGATGAATTCAGGCGGTTTTAAAATAAATAGTTTTGACTCTTTGCTTCTATTTATTCCAACTCTAAATTTATGTGTCACTCAAAATACATGTTAATATAGTACTAGAAATAACATGGTTATTTAATGTGGAAATGTATATTTTTGATATAAAGTAGAAAAAAACACAAGTGTTAGCACATGGAAGCAAATGTTAGCATGTATTAGCATGGGGTAGGCCTAAATTAGCATGTGAAAGCAAATGTTAGCATGTATTAGCATGGGGTAGGCCTAAGTTAGCATGTGAAAGCATATGTTAGCATGTATTAGCATGGGGTAGGCCTAAGTTAGCATGTGAAAGCATATGTTAGCATGTATTAGCATGGGGTAGGCCTAAGTTAGCATGTGAAAGCATATGTTAGCATGTATTAGCATGGGGTAGGCCTAAGTTAGCATGTGAAAGCATATGTTAGCATGTATTAGCATGGGGTAGGCCTAAGTTAGCATGTGAAAGCATATGTTAGCATGGATTAGCATGGGGTAGGCCTATGTTAGCACGTGGAAGCATATGTTAGCATGGATTAGCATGGGGTAGGCCTATGTTAGCACGTGGAAGCATATGTTAGCATGTATTAGCATGGGGTAGGCCTAAGTTAGCATGTGAAAGCATATGTTAGCATGTATTAGCATGGGGTAGGCCTACGTTAGCACATGGAAGCATATGTTAGCATGTATTAGCATGGGGTAGGCCTAAATTAGCATGTGAAAGCAAATGTTAGCATGTATTAGCATGGGGTAGGCCTAAGTTAGCATGTGAAAGCATATGTTAGCATGTATTAGCATGGGGTAGGCCTAAGTTAGCATGTGAAAGCATATGTTAGCATGTATTAGCATGGGGTAGGCCTATGTTGGCACGTGGAAGCATATGTCAGCATGTATTAGCATGGGGTAGGCCTAAGTTAGCATGTGAAAGCATATGTTAGCATGTATTAGCATGGGGTAGGCCTATGTTAGCACATGGAAGCACATGTTAGCATGTATTAGCATGGGGTAGGCCTATGTTAGCACGTGGAAGCACGTGTTAGCATGTATTAGCATGGGGTAGGCCTATGTTAGCACATGGAAGCACATGTTAGCATGTATTAGCATGGGGTAGGCCTATGTTAGCACGTGGAAGCACGTGTTAGCATGTATTAGCATGGGGTAGGCCTATGTTAGCACGTGGAAGCATATGTTAGCATGTATTAGCATGGGGTAGGCCTATGTTAGCACGTGGAAGCATATGTTAGCATGTATTAGCATGGGGTAGGCCTATGTTAGCACATGGAAGCACATGTTAGCATGTATTAGCATGGGGTAGGCCTATGTTAGCACGTGGAAGCACGTGTTAGCATGTATTAGCATGGGGTAGGCCTATGTTAGCACATGGAAGCATATGTTAGCATGTATTAGCATGGGGTAGGCCTATGTTAGCACGTGGAAGCATATGTTAGCATGTATTAGCATGGGGTAGGCCTATGGTAGCAGATGGAAGCACATGTTAGCATGTATTAGCATGGGGTAGGCCTATGGTAGCAGATGGAAGCACATGTTAGCATGTATTAGCATGGGGTAGGCCTATGGTAGCAGATGGAAGCACATGTTAGCATGTATTAGCATGGGGTAGGCCTATGGTAGCAGATGGAAGCACATGTTAGCATGTATTAGCATGGGGCAAGCATGTGTTCGCATGTGTCTCTTCAAGAGTACATTTTAAAAACTCAGACAAACCTCTAGTCTTTGTTTCGCGTCGATTCCCAGAAGGTCTCGGATTTCTTCGTTATAAATCTCCAGGTAAGACGCTCGCACCAGGAACTTGGCGTTCTCTGCGCACTAGATACACTAGAGTTTAGACTTTTACTCATATTTGATGAAGAGGAAAAATAAACAAGAATAGAAGCAAATGTTTGTCAGAATCTTTTACACTGAATGTTTTCAGCATCGAAATCCGACTTTGAATTATAAAATTCCAAATCAAATCCAAAGAACTAATTTATAGAAGGCAAAATATAAAATGTTTGCCTTCTATGCCTTTTTAGTATTAGCATGTGTTAGCATATGTTAGCATAAAAATATAAATTTTATAAATCTGTGAGAATCCTGAAAAAAAAAGTTTTGATTTAAATAATATTTTAAGTAAAGTGAAATGATACTTGTATCATAAAAACACAAAAAAAGAAATTTAATAAATATTTTATTTCTGTTTGAGGGAAAAGAAAAACTAATGAAAAGTCAACATGAAAATTATAATGTAAATGAAAAATTAAAAATAACAAAAAGCACAGAATATAAACTTGACATCCAGTAGAAACCGGGTCAAAGGTCACTCACCTGGATGCTCTCGAAGACGTGCTCGAAGGCTCGGGGGATGATCCCTCTCTGGGCCGGTGTCTCCGGCGTCCCCTGCATGGTGAAGGACTTCCCACTTCCTGTCTGCCCGTAAGCGAAGATGGTGCCGTTGTATCCTTCGGTGACGCCCTGAGCGAGGAGGGTTCAGGACCAGGACCAGGACCAGGACCACACCGGGGCACTCACCTCCACCAGAGGGTACGCGATCTCGTTGTAGATCTGCTCCGTGCTCTGGTCCAGGAAGTAGGTCCCGTCGAAGGTGAAGTGTTTGGGAGGCTCGTCCGGAGCGCCGGGCTTCTGGATGGAGCACTGGCAGCGCTGCAGGTCCATGGTCAGGACCGCCTTAGAACCCAGGGTCCTCTCCCGGTCGCTCAAGGGTCGACATCGCAGGACCACCTTCACGCACTCGGAGACCATCTCTCGACGGAGGACGACTTGAAGCAGGTGAGACCTTCTGACACAGCGTTTGCCGTTGCCTAGCAACCGTAAACTAGCCGCGAGGATTGCATTGCACTGGTGGAGCAGGACGAGGAGAAACACTCATGTCTGCCTCTGGTTGGAAGTGAAGTAGTTCAAAGATACATGATACTCGCAGGGAAATACTTTTGTTGAACTGTCGAAGTATAGACGGAGCCAAGAGGAAAATAAGATAGTCATTTCACTGCAATACAAAGCAGGTTAAAGTGTCACATGTTACTGTCCAGGTCTTCAATATTTACATCTGGAACCAAACACATCATTATAAACGACTGATGCTCAGAGATATGGAAGTAGATCAAGATTACATCAGGATTCACCGTTTCAACTGTTGAAGTCGTCTTTTCTGAAACATGTTTATTTATCAATTTAAGTGTTTTTTACACATCAGGATCGATATTATAATTTCAATAATTAAAAATGCACCCAAAATATTAAATGTTTTTAGTTCGTAACCTTTTAAATGTAATATAGAAATGTTGGTATAGTAGTGGCTGAACGTTTGATCAAGTAGAAATTATATATTATACCAACATTTATTATATTGATTTTAATGCCTACAAATGAAAAACTATTTCATTAGAATCGTTTTTAATTATATGAATTATAGAATATGAAACTCTGTGTCGCTCATTGAAAAAATATTCCATTTTTTTTTATTGCCCCCCCAAAAAAAACCAAACAACCTTTAACCCTTGTGTTGTCAGGGTCAAGGTGACCCGAAGGCCACTGCTCATTTAATTCTTGAAGCCTGGGAGGTCGTTGACCTCGACCCCACACAAATATTAAATATAAAAATGTAATCCACGTGTTGAATTCTAAATTCAATATAAAAATGCTAATAGCATATAACATACATTGAATTTAAACGGCTACGGATTATTTTATTTTTTTAATTATTAGAATATCTCAGCATGTAAAGAAGAAAAATAAAAGATCTAAAAACAATACATTAAATTATTTTAAATTAAATTCCAACATTCTGTGTAGAAATGATTGAAGAAAATACTAAATATTAAAAATAACATTTAAAAAACAAGAAACGTTAAAATAAAATCATTCAATATTCTGATCAATACTTTACTTTATCGTGGTTAGATTTGAGCTGCTGCAGTGGTTTGTAACAGATATTAACGATAAGAAAAGCTATAAGCTTTTTTTTTAAATTCTATTATAATAAAATCCATTTTTCCTGTAAGCACAGTTAGCTAAGGCGGGAGCCGCAGTATCGTGCGAGTTAGCAGAGACTGAAGCTAACACGCTAACCATCTTATCTCGACCAGCATAAACTCGTAAGACAAATAATACGACGGAAACCGTTGATATATAAAGACGTGTATTCTCCATGAAAAACACTTTCTGGTCGTAACAACACACGTACACAATATTAACCAGGAATATAAAAGCCAATAATAAGTGCTCGGCAAAGAGGATAAAAATAATTCCTCACTCAGAACCTTTAAAAGAAATTGTTAAAAAACAACAACATTTGTCTCATTTAAACTATTTAAAGATACGAATACGTCGAATTTAAAAGGTCGTAGAAAACGTTGAACCTCGATATAAGTGCCGTCACAACAGTAGGAACTCTGTGCTTCTGAAAATAACCATTAATGTGCAAAAACCGTGAGCTTATTAGTTGAACAAGTTTCAGTGTCTTAAGTTAAGTTCCTTTTTGCCTCCGACGGGCGTCCTGGCGTCGCCTGCTTTCCTGGAACTCTCCTCCCACTCGTAGCAGTGGTTGACGCGAGTGCAGCTCAGCGAACACGGCAGCTCGTCGCGAGTGTGAGTGTAGTGATCCAGCAGCTCGGCGATGGAGTTGAACTCCGTCTTACACTTCTGACACGGAAGAGATAAACACGACGTTAGATCGACTGAAGCTGAGACTCAAGTTCCTGTCACTCCATCATAGACTCGTCAACGTGGGACGAATACAGTCGTGTTTCAACCTCATGATGAGAACTAACTTGAAACGTTCCATTTCTCAGGCAGGAACCAGATGTAAAGAGGGGTGAACGTACCTCCAGAGTGAACGTCCCTTTGCGGGTGTTCCCGATGAGGTGCGTGACGAGTCCGGAGGGGAAGCGGATGATGAGGGTCCCACACTTGGATTGTTTCTTGGGGTTCAGGCAGAGAAGATACGAGCCCAGGACGTCGTCAGCGAGCAGAGAGTAGCTGCTGTCACTGCAGAAACACACAATAACAAATGAAGTAAATACACTTTGTTAACTACACACGGCTTCAACCGTTTCCTCATCCAAGTCCAGAGCATTTGGATCCTCTTCCTGATTGGTTGCTTACACAAGTGTTCCCCTTGCTAACCACATACATACTACACATTATTTACTTGACAGTAATTACATTATTATGTAAAACTGGTTTAAATCTTAACTATCACTATGAACAGGTCAATCACCTCTTGTCAACGCACACTAAGGCCAGGAGTGTGTCTTAAATAGTGCACTTACACTTACAGTTTTGAGTGCACAAGTGTGTCCCAAAGAGCAGAAAATGTATTGCGCAATGCACACTCAAATGGCTGGAAAATTGAGTGTGGATCGATGCACACTTTCCACCCTCAACGACCGCCATCTTAGTGACGTAGATGAAGCTAAACTGAAGCTACGTCACTGACGACGCGTCTTCGGAGCAGATACTGGCGTAAATGTCTCGAGAAAACACACATTTTAATACAAAACAACAATAATAAGACAATGAAACACAAGAAGAAGCTGTCGAGTCATTTCCTGTAAGTGTGTAGCAGAAGTGTTTGATTTGAGACAGTACTACACTGTTGAAATGTTCACACTGCGCAAGTAAGTGCACTGTTTTACAGTACTGTAAAACTTTCCAGTGTACTGTAAAACAGTGCACTTGGAGAACTGCGCGATTTGACACAGCGCGGGTGTCCCTCAAGGTTCTGTTCTTGGTCCGTTCCCATTACGATCTACACACTTTTACCAGGCAATCAAGTGAGAAAACACTCGTTATGCTGACGACACTCGAGTGTATTTATCAATGAAGTCAAATGAAAGTGATTCAGCAGGATCTTGTACACTTTCTGTACAGTATCAATGGATCCTTGATTCTTCTCAGTTACACTCTCGTTCTGCTCCAGGTTTCTGCCTGTTTAAATGTTTATCTCGCCACTGCTGCTCGTCTGTTTTTCTTTTCTTATCTTAGTTTTATTTAAACTTTAAAACTGTCTTGAAAAAACTTGATTAAGATTCTGAATTAAAACTGGTCGGAGTGTGAACTCACGTTGCGATGCCATCCCAGCACCACACCGCCTGAGCCAGAGCTTCCTCGGTCTCTGCCAGACTCGTAGTCTGGGATCTCGTCGCTGGAACTTTGTTTAGGTCCTTTTCTGTCGCACAAGTCAATGAACACGTGTCAGTACAAATGTTCTGGTGGAAACATGACGTTAAGAAACACCTCCCCTGACAATGGAAAAATAAACAAAAACATGAAATTCTTGTCTTTATTCACAATTTCCCAGAGTGCATTTCTTCAAATACAATCAGTCGTGAGTGACGGGACGAGGTGTGACTGACAGTTGGTGACTGATGTGTAATTTATGGAGGTAAAAACAAGACAGAAGTCAAGGATGTGATTATTAAGAATCATAATTAAGCTAATGTTTGTTCGTAACAGAGTTCTAGCACTAAATAATAAAAAACTATAAATATTTTACTCCCATTTATGGTACTCTTATATTTATATTCACACACTGTGGCCTGTAAAGTACAAAAGATATTGATAGACAATTAACAATAACACGCAAATATTCACACTTTTTTGTTTGGCATCTGGCCACTAGATGGCAGCAGATATCACATCCTCCAGAGCTAAAGTACTACGGGATCCCAGCGATGACTGAGGACGAGAGGATACAGTGACTCCAGCAGCTTTTAAAGCTGATGTTTGGACATATTTTGGTTCGAAAACAAATGTAAGAAGTTACGACTTTGTTAAGAGTCATGTGGTCTGTAAATACTACAACACTAGAGTCAAGTACTGGACAATACTACACATATATCCTTGTTACTATAGTATCACTATATACTGTATCGTTGCCCCCGTAATACATATCCATTTTCTTGTTGTACATATAATAATAATAAACAATTTCCCGAAGGAGACCTTCAGAGGGATCAATAAAGTTCTATCTATGATACACAAGGATTAGTATCAATACATGATACTAAGGTAAGGTAAGGTAAAACTTTAAATTGTTTACTACTACTACAAAGCTGTGTTAGTCACGTTCCTCAAAATCCAGATCCAAGAAAACAAACCACTCCTGGTTCATGCAATACTGCAATACTTTGAAGTCTACAAGTGTAAACACGACTCACCTTGAAGTACGTGATTATCTAGAGCGTCAGTGAGCACCAGGTGACAACAGCACCCCAGACCGTGACCCCAGACCGTGACCCCCCGACCCCCCACCAAGCGTCAGCGTTACCTAATCATCTCTTTGACCCGGGACAGCGCCCTGTGAACACTGGGCCCACCTTGAGAAGCGCCGAGTCGCTCCTGGACGCGGCGCTGCTTGAGCGGCGTGAAGGTGAAGGAACGATACGCTCCGGAGCGAAGAGCTTTGGTTCGAATGGCTTTCTTTCGCACCAGAGACGGAGAAGGACTGAAGATGTCGTCGTGCGGAGCTTCGTTGGCTGGTTTCTCGCTCTTCTGTGGAGAAGAACGTGGTTCATGAGAGGAACAACCTTCTTTCATGATGTACGCTTCAAAGTACACACCTTTAATCCACCCGTTCACAATATTTGTTTAAGGCTTTCTATGCTGTAATAATACAAGCCTCAAGGATTTATACTACGAGACTCAAGGAGTAATACTACAGAGAATTGAAGGGTAATACAACGGAGATTTGCGGGGTAATACTATGGAGATTTGCGGGGTAATATTATGAAGATTTGTGGGCTAATACTATGGAGATTTGCGGGGTAATACTATGGAGATTTGCAGGTTAATACTATGGAGATTTGTGGGCTAATACTACGAGGATTAACGGATTATTACGGCAGAGATACAGAGATTTTTTGGCTTATACTACAGATTATCGCAGGGTAATACTACAGAATATGGCAGGGTAATACTAGTACCTGTAGTACTACTATGTAGATTTTTGGGGTAATACAACAGAGCTTTGTGGAGTATTACTACAGAGATTTATGGAGTCATACTACTGAGATTTGTGGAGTAAAACTACAGAAATTTGTTGAGTAATACTTTCGAAATATCCGGACCAATACTATGGAGCCACGTTGTGTAATACTAGGAAAATCGCTGAGTAATAATTCGGAGATTTGTTGAGTAATACTACAGATACTCACAGAGTAATACTTCAGACTGGAGCCTCTCTGTTTTACACTAGGATCCTTGTCCAGTAATGGATACATAAACACTGGAATATAAGGTGCACTGTTGATTTTCAGAAACTTGAAGGATTTTAAATGCACCTTTATTCTGAGAAATACAGTATTTAATGCACCGCTAACACGATCTCAAGTTTTTAAACCAGGTAACCAAAGACCTTTTCAAGGGTGAGGAGGGATGTGGGCTGAGACTCAAACCTTGGTCCCAGGAAACAGGCCCCTGAACGGGGCCCTCCTGAAGGAGACCAGAGCGCTGACACTGAGAGGGAAGCCGTGGTTGAGCAGAGACGGGTTCCTCTTGGGGGTCGAACCCCCAGAACATTCCTTCGCATCCTCGGGATGTTTCTGCAGGTACGACAGCTGGAAGCAGCGGCACAGCAACAGGTTCAGGAACTGAGCCTTGAGAGGAGCAAAGATGTCGGTCAGAAGCTTTTATTTACTATTAGTATTATTGATTTTTTGGCACAGAATAAACAAAATAAAAGGACCAAGACAGTGACTTCAATTCCGCTTTACTGCACATGCCTTTGAGTTGAAACATCTTGTTAAAAATGTGTAATTTTATCAAAGTGTTGTTGTTTCGATCAACATCTGTTGCAAATGTATTGATTTGTTTAACATTAATTATTTAAAAATACAATGAGGTTTTCTAGAAGAGTCTTGCAGACAAATACTACGGATATTGGAAGTAATATTATGGATACTCATGGACCAATACTACAGATACCTGCGGATTTATATTATGTATACAAGCGTAGAAATAGTTAAAAATCTTGCGGATTAATACTACAGATATTTGCTTAATAATAATACAAATTCACTTGAAGTAATACTATGAGTCCTCGCAGAGCATTACTATGAATACTTGCGGAGTAATGATACAGATACTTGTGTAGCAATATTATGGATACATGACCAGTAATACAGCAGATACTCACGGAGCAATACTACAGATACTTGAGGCGCAAGACAACGAATGGCAGAGTAATACTACAGAGACTTGCGGAGCAATACTGCGGATAATCACGGAGTAATACTACTGATACTTGCAGTGCAATACTACAGGATACTCGCGGAGTAATACTACATAATACTCGCAGAGTAATACTACAGGATACTCCCAGATAAATACTACAGGATACTTGCAGAGCAATACTACAGTATACTTGCAGTGCACTACTACGGATACCTGCCGAGTGATACCAGAGGATAATCGCGGAGTAATACTACAGGATACTGGCGGAGTAATACCAGAGGATACTGGCGGAGTAATACCAGAGGATACTGGCGGAGTAATACCAGAGGATAATCGCGGAGTAATACCAGAGGATAATCGCGGAGTAATACCAGAGGATACTGGCGGAGTAATACCAGATGATACTGGCGGAGTAATACCAGATGATACTGGCGGAGTAATACCAGAGGATACTGGCGGAATAATACCAGAGGATAATCGCGGAGTAATACCAGAGGATACTGGCGGAGTAATACCAGAGGATAATCGCGGAGTAATACCAGAGGATACTGGCGGAGTAATACCAGAGGATAATCGCGGAGTAATACCAGAGGATACTGGCGGAGTAATACCAGATGATACTGGCAGAGTAATACCAGAGGATACTGGCGGAGTAATACCAGAGGATAATCGCGGAGTAATACTACATGATACTGGCGGAGTAATACCAGAGGATAATCGCGGAGTAATACCAGAGGATACTGGCGGAGTAATACCAGAGGATAATCGCAGAGTAATACTACATGATACTGGCGGAGTAATACCAGAGGATAATCGCGGAGTAATACCAGAGGATACTGGCGGAGTAATACCAGAGGATAATCGCAGAGTAATACTACATGATACTGGCGGAGTAATACCAGAGGATACTGGCGGAGTAATACCAGAGGATAATCGCGGAGTAAAACTACAGGATACTTGTGGAGGAATACCAGACGATACTCGTGGAATAATATTGCATATTTTCCTGCACTACAGATCAGAGTAATACCAGAGGATACTGGCGGAGTAATACCAGAGGATAATCGCGGAGTAATACCAGAGGATAATCGCGGAGT
The DNA here is from genome assembly GCF_982586985.1 of Callionymus lyra. NCBI lineage: Eukaryota > Metazoa > Chordata > Actinopteri > Syngnathiformes > Callionymidae > Callionymus > Callionymus lyra. Next base: position 6,860,948 of record NC_141827.1, on the reverse strand, counting down.
AATACCAGAGGATACTGGCGGAGTAATACCAGATGATACTGGCGGAGTAATACCAGATGATACTGGCGGAGTAATACCAGAGGATACTGGCGGAGTAATACCAGAGGATACTGGCGGAGTAATACCAGAGGATAATCGCGGAGTAATACCAGAGGATACTGGCGGAGTAATACCAGATGATACTGGCGGAGTAATACCAGATGATACTGGCGGAGTAATACCAGAGGATACTGGCGGAATAATACCAGAGGATAATCGCGGAGTAATACCAGAGGATACTGGCGGAGTAATACCAGAGGATAATCGCGGAGTAATACCAGAGGATACTGGCGGAGTAATACCAGAGGATAATCGCGGAGTAATACCAGAGGATACTGGCGGAGTAATACCAGATGATACTGGCAGAGTAATACCAGAGGATACTGGCGGAGTAATACCAGAGGATAATCGCGGAGTAATACTACATGATACTGGCGGAGTAATACCAGAGGATAATCGCGGAGTAATACCAGAGGATACTGGCGGAGTAATACCAGAGGATAATCGCAGAGTAATACTACATGATACTGGCGGAGTAATACCAGAGGATACTGGCGGAGTAATACCAGAGGATAATCGCGGAGTAAAACTACAGGATACTTGTGGAGGAATACCAGACGATACTCGTGGAATAATATTGCATATTTTCCTGCACTACAGATCAGAGTAATACCAGAGGATACTGGCGGAGTAATACCAGAGGATAATCGCGGAGTAATACCAGAGGATAATCGCGGAGTAATACCAGAGGATACTGGCGGAGTAATACCAGATGATACTGGCGGAGTAATACCAGATGATACTGGCGGAGTAATACCAGAGGATACTGGCGGAGTAATACCAGAGGATACTGGCGGAGTAATACCAGAGGATAATCGCGGAGTAATACCAGAGGATACTGGCGGAGTAATACCAGATGATACTGGCGGAGTAATACCAGAGGATACTGGCGGAGTAATACCAGAGGATAATCGCGGAGTAATACTACATGATACTGGCGGAGTAATACCAGAGGATAATCGCGGAGTAATACCAGAGGATAATCGCGGAGTAATACCAGAGGATAATCGCGGAGTAATACTACATGATACTGGCGGAGTAATACCAGAGGATAATCGCGGAGTAATACTACATGATACTGGCTGAGTAATACCAGAGGATAATTGCGGAGTAATACCAGAGGATACTGGCGGAGTAATACCAGAGGATAATCGCGGAGTAATACTACATGATACTGGCGGAGTAATACCAGAGGATACTGGCGGAGTAATACCAGAGGATACTGGCGGAGTAATACCAGAGGATAATCGCGGAGTAATACTACAGGATACTTGTGGAGTAATACCAGACGATACTCGTGGAATAATATTGCATATTTTCCTGCACTACAGATCAGTTCAATGTCGTCATTATATTCACAGGCCGACCTTCAGATACAAACAGTAAAAAGAAATCATATAAAGTTAGTGTTTCACTAATATTCACTAGTTAACAAGTTTATTTTTTGACTAAACTCGACTTAAACATTTGTCTTGACGTGTCTAGATTGACAGACTAATGTTACTCCAGACAGTAATAATCAATACAACATGTTAACTTGTTAAATTAATGAGTAACCACTGGTCTCCGGAGCTGGACCCGTCTGGAGCTCTGGTCTCACCGCTCTGGCGTGCCTTGCTTTAAAGACGTGGCAGTAGAGCTGGACTTCAACGCTGCCCGGGTTGTGGGAGACGAAAGCAAACTGTGCATCAGCAGGTCTGGCAGTGGACAGTGACACCCTCCGGAGAGCGTGAGCCATGAGAAGCGTCTGTCAATCACACCAGAGATCAGAGGACCGTGGACCCGATCCACCAGATGGACCCGATGGACCCGTCACTCACCGTCTCGTCCTCGTCGTACATCTTCACGCCCTTGACGCAGAACTTCAGACACACGGCTCGACGTCGCCTGCATCCCTGACACGACACTAACGTTTACTTTCAGGCGAGACACGAGGGACAAACACTGACTTTGAGGTTCTTGAGGTGTTTGTGCAGCTGCTGGATCTGGTCGTCCAGACAACGGTCGTCCACGGGAAACGAGCCGATGTACTGGAGACACGAAACATTGGCTTCAGACGACAAGAAAACACACGAATGAACAAACGTTACCTCCGCCGATCGAGTGACTGTGTCTTCCTCTCGGACCGGAGCTTCACTCATTTCCTCTGAAACACAGTTTGGACCTCAAATCACTTGAGCAGGAGACGCCATTGTTGGAGGTTATTGAACATTATCATAGTACGGCTGTTAAAAGTATGAAAACTCAAACAATAATTGACACTTAAATGTTGTATCATTTACTAGTTTTCAAATTGTTTTTGTTTATTTTGGACCTGAAACTTTCCATCAAAGAGGCAGTTATTTTTATTTATTATAAATATATAACGTTCTGTTGTTGGTTACATGTTGTAACAAGAGGTTTAATAAAAATAAAAATATTTATAAGTCTTTTTTAATGGTTGTGATGTCGAAGTAACTAATTTATATTTATAAAGTAAGCTCACAAAGCGCTTAAACAATCAAAACAATACTCAATAAAATATATGCTAAAAGTATCGAGTATTTTCCCGAATATTGTATCACCTTGAAAAAGTTAGTATCGTGGCGCGTTTTTAACGCGTGTTTACAGTTTTCAGAGACAAAAAAGGTCAGTTTCTCTTTTCTTTTAAAGCTTTAATCTCCAAAAATGTTGTTCAAATACGAGCCTCCTTGAATGAAATTTTACCTGAGACTCACCTGGACACACGACTCTGGTGCTCACCTGTGCTGTCGTCACAGTCGTGCAGGTGAACCGCTTGAACCGGAAGAAAGTGTCACAAACTTCTGCTTCTCTGTTTGATAAAACAGTTTTAAACCTTCACTCACCTGTTGAAGGTAAAAACTCGAGTCTCTCGAGATTCTGCGCACATTCCTATGATTGCACAATCTGTCTCGTCACGCCCAAAATGGCGGCCGAGACTTTGATTATAGTCCGGGCCAGACTCGCGCCAGACCCGCGCCTTCTGTGTTCGTGTGGCCCTCATGGAGTCACAGGAACTATACAAGTATACAAGTATAATTTCCACAAACTCTGATTATTGAAACTCGTCTTTTTACCATTTTCTTTCTTTATTCTGTGATACTTTGTAGCAATATATATATTTTTTTAACATAGCGTTTTATATCATATTTATACACTAAATGTAGTTAAAAACTAATTAAATATTTGAATTTAAATTATGCGGTAACTCTTGACATTACTACATTTGTTCTTTTACATTTATAGTGTAACAACGATCTTGTCATTTGTATTTTTGATGGTTGTTTTTGATTATTTAGGAAATAAACTTCATATGACGGATGATGAACAAAACATTTCCCTTTTATTTGTTAGTAATAAGACTGAAGATATATGATAAGTCTGGGCCTCGACAACATGTACACTAAAATAAAGATAACCGTGTAACTTCTCATGCAGGGCGGTGAAATAAAGATGCTTGTTTTCTTGTGTTTGTTTTTCTGTTGACTTTCAATGCTAAAGAAAAACGGTCTTCAAATTATTTAATACTATTTTAAAGTTCTTTTTTTGAACGTTTATTTACTAAAGACAGTTTGTTTTGCAATGGAATAATAAAAAAAAGTCACATAATATTTATATTAATAAGGTTTTTTTAGTTTCGACTTAATTTAACACTTTATTTTAATTAATAAGGGTTTATATTTTTATTTATTGAAGTGGTGCTTCTACTGATTAACATGTTTAATTATTCAATATATATATAATTATTCAAAATTATTCAGACAGAGTTTCTCACTAATATGAAGACAATGGAATGGTTGAGCAACATGTTGCATCTTGGGATTAATTTTCAATGACTTAAATTAAAAAAATGTTTATCTAATATCAAGAGATTTTAGTTGTTGGTAAATTAAGCTATGATGCTGGACGCCTGATTTACTACCAGGAAGTCACCTGAACACAACTTCCTGTTCAGTCAGTAACCGTCAAACTAGCTCCTCCCACTTCCTTCTCCAAACCCAAGAAAGGACACGAGCTACAAATATAGTCATTTATTAATGACCTTGAAAAAAGCTGAACAACACAGGGAATACATGCATGCAGGGTCGTGTCTGGGCTACTATCCTCCATTTTCTTAATTACAACACATTTGTTGATTACAGCAGTGAGGGAATGAAAAAATGTATGTTTACAAAGACACACATACAGACTTTTTTTTCCAATTAAAAAAAACCCAACAATGACTGAATTATTAATGCGTTCTTCAACTCTGAGCTACACCTGCAGGTCCAAACTTCGAGGAAAGAAGAGTTTGATTTTAAATAAATACAAAATTAAGTGTGTGTGGATGTTAATCGTTAGCTTGACGGTGTGTGTGCGCTGCCAGGAGTAGAAAAGATGTGTTACTCGTAACTCAAGTTGTGATTGTGTTTGTCGTCGCGACTCGACGCACACGCTGGACCTCGGCGCCCCCTGAACTGTAAGATAAGTCTACCGTAAAAATCATAAAAAAAGAACTACCGCCCCATGAAAACAGGGAAAATAATAATAAAAAACAGAACTCAGTTCTTGGCGGCGTCTCATTTCCTGCCTCTCTTGCGCCCCGACTTCTTCGCCGCTTTCGCCCCCTTCTTGGGTGACGGGGCCGACTCCGCGGCCTTGGAGGCGGCTTTCGTCGCCGGTTTCTTGGCGGGAGACTTGGTCGGCTTCCGCGGCGGCTCCTTGACCTCGGGCTCGTCCGAGGACTCGTTCTGGTCTTCCTCGTCGTCGTCGGTGTACTTGGGGCGCTTGCCTCCTCTCCGGGGCGTCTCCCTGGGACCCACGGACTCGTCGGAGGAGGCGTCTCGTGCCGCCGGTCGCTTGGCCGCTGCTCGCTTGGCCGTCTTCTTCACGGCGGCGGGCTTGGGCTTGCTGGCGGGCGCCGCCTTCTTGGCGGGCGTGGCTTTCTTGGCGGGCGTGGCCTTCTTGGGCGACGCCGCCGCCTTCTTGACCGGAGACTTTCTGGAGACGGCTTTGGCTTTAGGCTTCTTGGCCGGGGGAGGACGCCGGGCTTTAGGGGGAGGTCTTCTCTGGACCGGCCTGGAGGTTTGAACACAACGATTAGTCGAGCTTCATTATTATAACAGTCTTGTTCTCCTCACAGCAACATGACATGAGTATTTCATCAATAAAGTTTTGATCAATATCGTACTTTTCTTCCCCTTTAAATCGTCAACAAAGTCTGGTATAATAGTGTAATGTTTGCATCAACGCAGCCTCAGAATTTAAAGTGTTAAACCACCCAAAAATCTAAATAAATACATTTAATTTACATTTTTAATCCACAGAACTGTTTAATATTCTTTTAGTACAACTTTCTCTTGGCTTTATAATCATAGTTTATTTGTATTAGAGCCATTTTATTTCAATAAACTTAAGTTAAATTTAAAATAAATTCTTTAGTCACAATTAAAAATTAAATATCCATGGTGTTTGTCATTTTTCTTTGCAATTAAACTCCTGGCCACTAGATGGCAGCAGTCATTACGTCCTCTGCAACTAATGGAACAATGAAATCGTACGATGACTGAGGACGAGAGGATACAGTGAGTCCAGCAGCTTTAAAAGCTGATGTTTGAACACATTTTGGTTTGAAAACAAATGAATGCAGTTACGACTTCATCAAGAGTCATGTGGTCGGTAAATACTACAACACCAGAGTCAAGTACTCGACAATACTACACATATATACTCGATACTACAGTATCATCAAACATTGTAAAGTATCAAAAAGGTTCTTCTAAACTCTTTGGCACCTTCTACAAAGATGTGGTTACAAAGTATTTTGTCGACTAACGTTCACTATGATCTGAGGCGTCATCAATTACCCAGAAGCATTAGAGGCGAGGAAGTAACAAACTGCTGGTTATTTCAAAAATCAATAATCAAAACTGACTTTGGACGAACTGGAGCCTCGTCTTCAGACTCTTCATCCTCCTCCTCGTCGTCCTCTTCTTCTTCTTCTTCTTCCTCTTCTTCTGACTCCTCGTCTTCGTCCGAAGAGTCCGACGTCTTCCTGCGTTTGGGGGTGTTTTTCTGTGGAGGCTCTTTGAACTTGTCGGGGTACAGGACGGTGGGGCTGCAGGGGGAACAGAAGGACTTTAATGCAACAACCAGTTGAATTACGGAGCATTTGTCGTCTTCCATCGACAGGCGGTGACCGACCTCGGGTAGAAGGGGAAGCAGAGCCGATACGTTCCAGTGAAGCCGTGGCCGGAGATCTGCTCCATCCAGCCCAGGACTTTGCACTTGGTCAGGGTCCTCCTCAAGCTGTTCACTGAAGGTGGAAACCATGTTTCTCATCAGATGTTTTCTCATCTCACATCTTTCCAGCATCTCAAACACTCACTCAGGTGATGCTCCTTGGCGTCCTTGTTGGAGTCCAGCATGAACTTCCTCAGCGAGGTGGTGCTGCAGGTCTTGGGTTCGTTCATGGCAGTGATGGCGGCCTGGAGGGCGTCGTCCCACGGGCCGCTCTTCTGTGACGCCTGGTTGTTGTTGCGCTTGAGCTGCGACGACGAGACGCGTTTGAAGGCGAACCGTGGATTCTGGCGCCGGAGAGACCGAGAGAGAAACTCACCTGGAAAGTTCCTGTGGCTCCTTTTCCAGTGATTTGCTCCAACTGTCCTTTTTCCACCGCCTTCACCAGCGCCGACTTCAGGACGTCTGGTCTGAGGAGGCGAGAGAGAGAACCTTGTTCGTCAAACTGTGTAGTTTAGTCTCTGAACACTGAACAGGAAGTTGTGTTCAGGTAACTTCCTGGTAGTGAATCAGGCGTCGTCACAGTGAAGGTGTGCAAGAGTCAGAATAATTAATTTAACATTTAAAATGTTGAAACTTTATATTTTTATTGAAAACATGGAAGTATAGAAACATATTTTTAAATGATTGAATTCATTTTTATATTGTAACTTTGAATTTGTTTTTTCAATAAATGTTTTAAAAAAGTTTCTGAATGATTATTGAAAATGATATAAGAAATAATCATACATTGAAAAGAAACATTTTAATGTATTCAGTTACTTTAATAACAGTTGTAAACCACCATAATAGCCCTATTTTTTATTAGAGTTTGATACTCTTATATTAATATTTAAAAATATGCTGTAGATATTTTTTATTTAATACAAAAATGGTGACACTATTATACCAACATTTTTAAATTTCAATTAAAACAGGTAAAAATAAACATGTATAAAATTAATTAATTAGAAAATATTCAATCAATCATTAAAAAAAACAACTTTATATCGACATTATTGAATTCAATGATTCAATAAAAATAATAAACTTTTCAATATAGAAATATTGAAGCAATAATAATTAAATGCTTGGAAGAAAAAAAACACATCCCATTTGTTAAAATATAAAATATTCAGATCTACTTCTATAGAAAATATAAAGTAAAATGAAGAAGTTCTAGCAACGATGAGTAACGTAAACAGGTTCTGAAGCTCACCTGCGCTCGATGTTGAAGTCGGGGAAATGCTTCTCCAGGTACTTCTTGATCAGGGTGTATGACGCCTCCTTGGGTTCACACAGACGAGTGATGATGAGCGGGAGGGCGTCGCCCAGAGCTTCCTGCTTCTGTTGACTCTTCTGCAGGACAAAGATTCAACCATAAAGTTACTTTATTCATGCACTGACTTGTCCCAGCTAGCCGGGGACAACCACACACCCACTGCCGAAACCCCTACCTTGGCAGCGCTGGGCTTCTTCCCGATGGTGAAGGTCCCGGACAGACCTTTTCCCTTCAGCTGAAGAAGAAGAAGAAACCACGAGCGTGAGAAGAACGAAGACCACGCGGTGTCTGGAGGAACATACCTGCTTGATGGTGCCCTTCTCCAGGTGCTTCTTCATCGCCTTCTTGATGAGGAACTTCTTCCTGTCCAGCTCCATCCCGGGATACTTCTTCAGGATGAACTTCATGACCGACTGGTAGGAGATGCCGGTTCTGTCTGTGCAGGACTGTGAGGGAGGAGCAGGAGTTTAAGCGAGGGCGAGGAGGTAGAAGGTCCTTCTAACTGGTACACACCGTCACGGCCTCCACGAGGATGTTATCCACCTTGTGTTGAGTCCCTGCATAGTTGGTAACGGGAAGCTTTTTGCTCGCGGACACACTAGCCCACGCAGGGATTGTCCTTTTCACCTTCTTGGCTTTTCCCTTCTCATACTTGTAGCCGTCCTTCAGCCTGTTGTCAGAAGGATCAGGTTCAGTGACGCGACTGGGTTCTAGCGAGCGATATTTCACTGTGAAGGCTGCCACCCTTTATCGTTCTCACATCCTCACCTTGGTAGGAGAACATAGCAGTGTGTTGCGCACTGTCCGGCCTCGCAGTCCTTGCATTTCTCACTTTGTCACCCACCGGAAAGACAAAATGAAGTTTCAGAACATCGGCCTTAGTGACCAGAGTGAGTGTCATGAGTGAATACACTGTGATCCCGGACCAGCGTCGGGAGGTGGAACCAGATTAGCTGAAGGCCACAGGGTTTGATGGCTTTAGAATCATCTTTATTGGTCAGATTTCAATAAAGATATGTATCGATTAACAAGGAACATGCATATATTCGCCTCTCTTCATTTTTGTGTTGCAATTAAACTTACGACCACTAGATGGCAGCAGTATTTATGTCCCCCGCAGTTAAAGGAACAATAAGACCTCAGCGATGACTGAGGACGAGAGGATACAGTGACTCCAGCAGCTTTTAAAGCTGATATTTGGACATAATTTGGTTTGAAAACAAATGAAAGCAGTTACGACTTCGTCAAGAGTCATGTGGTCTGTAAATACTACAACACCAGAGTCAAGTACTCCACAATACTACAACTATATCCTTGTTACTGCAGTATCACTACATGTTGTATCGTTGACCCTGTATCCTACGGCAGATTCTTGACAATACACGCCTCTAAAAATTGATGCATATTTAAGTAAAATGTATAAACTTTAGGGTATTAATCGGCCGGCTGTGTTTTGCATCTTGACCGGGTCAGCGCCACCGTCTATGTCTTAAAGGGCCAGATGACACTGGGTCTGGAGTCCAGTTACTTTGTAGAACATGTACTCAAACTGTATCCATATCCACTGTTATTTTGAAGTGTATTCATCGTACAATTGAAGTAAAAATCCTCCATGTCTTGGAAACACTGTATCCGAAGTGCCAGGAAGATGCTAACTGTAGGGTCAAAGGTCGAGCTGCTGGACGTGCTAAAGGAGAAGCTACACTACAAAACAAATGGATCTTTAGTTCTGTGTAAAAAGAAGGACGTCACAGACGAGGGTGGGGAGGCAGCGCCATCAGAGGAGCTGTAATGTTTAAGTGGTCATTCATCATTTCATGGTTGTAGGTTTTTGAAGGTAAACCGTGTTAGAACGTGGAAAGTGTTAATGAAAGTTAGGGAAAGATTTAAAGAGTTCAAGGAGGGATTATGAGGCCTCGACATATATATATGAACAGTGAAGAAACAAATTGACTACCTTGTAGGTCTTGTAGGTTAAGTTTTAAGAATGTTTTTGTTTTCCTTAATTCATTAAAAACACCAAAATAGAATTGAAGAACTTTGAGTCAATGACGAGAGTAAGTTTGTCGTCTAAACTCAAACCATAACTTAAATTAAGTGTTTGAACTCAAAGAGACTTGTTGAGTCACTCGTGTTCACCACAGACAACGATATGAAATCGTGAAAAATCTACAAGTTAAAAAAAAGTGAACTGAAAACTTTTATATGCGACGACAACTGTGGTAAGAAAAGAAATCAATATGTTGGCGACGGATGCGGGAAGATCACGTGACTGCCTGGTGCACACGAGACAGTTGGTCTACAGACTGCAACAGTCGGAGGAGCCGCTGCCGTCGTCCGACGGAGGTAAGGACATACGGATAAAAGTGCCATCAGAGTGAAATATCGCAGTGATCCTTGTCTGCTGCAGACCTGTTGCTGGCTGAGACTCACCCTTTCTTCCCAGTTCCCTCGCCTTCCTTGTCCTCCTCGGCCTTCTCGCCGTTCTCCACGGGCTTGGACTCACCCGCCTCCGCATCCTTCTCCACCTCCGGTGCTGCCGCCGAGGACTCGGCTTGTTCCTCGTCGGTCGAGGGCGACTCTTCTGCGGCGGCAACAGGCTCTGGAATCACATCCAACGATCAACCATTGTCAAGTTAAAATGAAGATATTTAGCAGTTTCTTGGGCAGCATCATATTCTTGTTGAAAGACTTTATTCAAAGCAACTTATGACGCTTGGATCGACATCTGAATCCAAGGTCACACCACTGGACAGATGTTACAGACACCACTATAGGTGACCCCCTTAAATTAGATTCACAGGTTCTCCTGGAAGTTCTCACACCAGGAGACAAGGTGTCAGAGTGAAGCAAAAGTTTCAACAAAACTTTAAAACACTATAGTACAGTACTTTATAGGGGTGTGTACTGTCAAGAATACAAATATACTGGGATACTTGATGAACTTTGACAAATTCAATTTCAGAATATCTGCCGTTGCATAGTAACACATCACTGCTGATTCATGCTTAACAGCAGTATTTATGTCCCCCACAGTTAAAGGAACAATAACAACTGTGTGAAGACTGGGGACGAGAGGATACAGTGACTCCAGCTTCTTTTAAAGCTGATGTTTGAACATATTTTGGTTTGAAAACAAATGAATGCAGTTACGACTTCGTCAAGAGTCATGTGGTCTGTAAATACTACAACACCAGAGTCAAGTACTCGACAATACAACACAAATATACTTGTTACTAAAGTATCACTATATGTTGCATCGTTGACCCTGTATCGTGATACGCATCCTACCAGATTCTTGCCAATACACACCTCTATAAATTGCTGCATGTATAAAGTACATGTATAGATCACATCACATACTGAAAACAAACAGAAGTACAGAACTACATATGTAGTTCAAAAGAAATACAAACAAGACATATTTAAGCCCCCAGTACACAATAGTATGCGGTTTTGATTGTTTAAGCGCTTCGTGACCCTGGTCTGGAAAAGTGCTATACAAATATAAATTACTTACTTAAACATAGTTTTTGTTTACGAACAGCATTTGAATTTACACATCTAAGGGAATACCTCGAGGTGTTATTCCTCAGTAGAGCTTCGAGCTGTAAACTGAGCTCAGAGACAAACGTTCAAAGAATTTAATTGATCTGTGAGTGAAAGGTTCTCATCTGTGAGTGAAAGGTTTCAGACTCCATTCACTTGGTCTGTCCACTATAAAGCAGTCATTTTACCTCTTAATACTATGAATAACATGAATAACTAGAAATAGAATTTGAAAAATGTAATTTAAAACTATCAGAAGTTTATAAATACATATAATATAAAGTATTAATGCATGATTTTGATGGACTAAACACAGAGGCTTGTAACACTTTTGATCGTTTAAGAAAAACAAACTTTGTTCGGTCAGTTACTTCTCAAACGAAGTAAAGTACATGAGATTAAAACTGGTTTCTATCGGTTATTTCTGCAACTGTGATTCTGTTAAAACATTTTTATTTATAAACGGTTACCATGTGGTATTAGATTTGAAACCAACACACAATCTTCCACTTTTTGTTTCACGTATTTTTTAGGCGACATTTTAAATTTACATTAAGGAACCGTTTTAGATTCATAACTGTAACGTATTTGATACTTTTTAGGATCTTCAGGAACTTGTATTATCAGCAAGAGTTACAACTTTCGAGAAACTTTCACGAAATAAAAGTGTATTTATTGTAAAAAACTGTTGGAGCTCCTGCGAGCGTGTGTGACGGTGATGCGTTCACGGCACGTTGGGATTTCTGGTCTTTTTTTAATGGACGACCCTTGGCCTCACCTTTCTCCGCTGGTGCAGCGGCAGGGGCCTTCTCCTTGCTGGGAGTCGCTGCTGCTCGTCGGATCGGCATCACACCTGGAGTCTCGCTGCACAAGTCAGAACCACAACAAACCGGAATTTAAAGCAACGCGTTTTTTCAAAAGTTGAACAGCAGCTGCGTCTCATGCAATGGCGGCTCCTTCATTCATCCGGGCCTGGTCCGCGCCAGACAAAAGACACCAGCTCTCCCCCGCGTGAACACATCTGCGGGACCCCTCTCAACGTGGCTGCGTGTGCGCGCGCGAACACAGCGTTACATCCTAGTTCGAGGAAGACGAGTCGAGCAGGAGAATCATCGCCATTTTGTGTGTGTGTTTGAGCTCCGACACAGAGATGGCGTCGCGGTGGATAAAAAAAAAAAAATCCATTTCGCTTCGCATCCCGTGAAAAACTCCTGCTCGCCCGCACAACACGCACCTACCGTGCACGACGCGGGGGAAGCGCGCGGAAGTGCAAAACGACTCTTACCTGATTTAATCCGAGAGAAATGGGATTTTATTCGGGCGACAATTTTCTGCACGACCCTTTATTTCGATTTGTTTACAGGCCCCGCCCCTCGCACTCGCTCTGACGTCACCGGGGACAAACGTAAGCGCGCGCGGCTGTCATGGCGGACGACGCATCACAGAGTTTCTTTTGTTTTGGTTTAAAAAAAAAAAATAGAAAAAATAAAACCAAACCTTCTCCGTCGTTTTCTTCCTGCAGCTGCTGAAGTGAACAAGAACCAGAACCACAAACCACTATTATCGCTGATATTCAAGTAAATACGAGGCGGATTTAAAAAAATAAAATGGTTAAAGACTACAAATCCGGGTGAGGGATGGTACGTGTTTGATGCGAAGCATCACGGGATATGTAGTTCTTCGTCTTCATACAGGAAATGGAAGATAGTCAAGTCGGACCCGCCAGAAACTTTTTTTTTTAAAGAAAAAAGTAAAGTATCGACTCACTTATTTTTAACGATTCAATAAAATAATTCGTCTATTGAAAGGTTGATTTTTGTTGTTTAATAAGTTAATTAATTTTTTTTTTTAAATGATTAGTTTGATATTTTCATTCCTATATATATATATATATATATATATATATATATATATATATATATATTCAATATATTTATATTAGCCTTTTAAATTTAATATCGTATTTTGGCGCCATTATACTGATATTTATATATTTAAATTAAAAGGCTACTAATAAAAAATATACAATTTAGAAAATGTAAATGATGGATACAAAAAACAACCAAGTTCACCCCTTTAAAGAAATCATTGAATCCAATTATTAACTTAAAAAAAACAATCACTAGTAAAAAATTCTTTCCAAAGAAAGTTTTAACATTTGAAATGTTACATTCAACCATGAAGACAATGATATAGTTATTTAAATATACTGCTTTTAAAATAAGATCAGACGAACATTTTTGAATATGAAGTAAAAATTAAGCTTTAAACCTTGATTGATGAACATTTACATATGTTTGAAAAGACAAATTTGTTCCCAAATCACATCTTGAAGATCTTAAGTAAATACGTGTCATGATAGAATCACGGAGAACAGTGGAGGGTCTCCTGCTGATGACATCACCATACCGTGGAAATGCAAACGAACCGAGAGTTTCACTGAAACCACGAGATCTCGTCGGCCTTCGACGAAACTCTGAACATCAACTGATACACGTTCACATCAGAAGAATCAGCTTTTTTTTTAAATACCTTTTGTCTTTAATGTATTTACAAGCTTTAGTTGGTTCTGAAGTGTTACAAGCGAGATCAGCGTCCTTGGCCAGTTGTTGTTTCTTCAAGCTCGTGTTCCGCTCGCTCTGCGCCGGACAGTTCTGCGGCGTCTCGCGTCGTCGTGGCGATGCATACATACGTCCACCTCTCCCGAGGCGCATGTTCAGAACCTCCGATCCTCCCGTCACACGTCAACAGTTTCTGTGCATCCACTCCTCTTTTTTTTTTTTTGTCGTTTTGTGTCAGCTTCCCAAAATAAAGTCGTGGTTCTCTGTTTTAAAGCAAACAGCGTAGAATCCAAGGGAGGCTATCGGTAATTATTATTTTGTTATTATAATTATTATATTGTTATTTCTGTCCTCGCGTCTCATTGTTGCAGTCCTTAAAAAAATAATAAATTAAACAGTTTCATAACCTATGTATTTTTAAGCCTTTTTCTTAAAAAGTAACAAAAAAGTTAAATTTTAAAACAAAAATATTTTCTATGTATAATACAGGTTTTTTTTTTTTTTTTTTTTCTTTTAGTGCTTCTGCCATCGGGATTCAAACTCAAAATGGCAGCAAGTTTCAGAACCGTACCGCAGAAACCGAAAAGGAAATCCAGCCGCGAACAAGTCGTCCCTCACAGCCGCGTCGCTCCGAAGTGTTTGTTTCTAAAAAGGAAGTCGTTGAACTATGGAGTCCCGGGCGCCGCTCGTCAATTGTCCTCCGACTCCTCCTCGGCCTCCCGCAGCCACGTGAAGAACGCCGTCACCGACTTGAGGGCCACGCCTTTGCCCTGCAGCTCCGCGGGGTCCTTGCTCGACTCCCACTTGTAGAACGCGTCCTCCGAGATCACGTCCTCGTCGTAGAGGCAGTCGAAGAACATCCGGAGAAGATCTACGGGACGCAGAAGATTAAACGATCAGAGGATGTTGTTGGACGTTTTGACTTCTTATCTTCACACCATCAGAACCATCATGATCATCTTGAGATGAAGGACTTACTTGGAGGTTGATCGAGGGAAACTATCAGTGCCTGAAGTGCATAAAGTGCTTGCAGCTGTCGCTCAGTGTCTGAGTTAAGGTACTTGAGTAATACGGGCAATCTTCTCTGGATGATGGCCGTGTCCACCCGACAGCTGGTGTTCTCGTCTGAGGGCAGACAGTCCACAGTGGGTCAAGATGACGCGGGTCCACTTTTTAAACGTCGTTGTTTACCTTTCACTGCAGCTTTACACACCGCCGTCATCAAGGCTCTCAGGAAGGAAGACGAGCTGGTCTGAGATTCATCCAGGTTTGCCTGAAACATGAAGAGGACGTGAGATGATACTAGTGTATTTTATTCATGTGGTCCAGAGTCGAATGTGTCCTCATAACCAAGACTTATTGTGACAAAGTCCAACTTCAGTTGAGACATGAAGCCAAGAAAAAGCACAAATAAAAGTGTCTTCAGATGTTTCTTGAAGGAGTCAGTAGATCATCAAACACAGAGATCGTTCCAAAGCTTAGGAGCAACAGTCTGGAAGGATTTCTCTCCTCTGGTCCTGAAGTTCAGGAACCATCAGTAGATTCTGATCCACAGACCTTAGAGCCCGAGCTGGGGTGTAAGTCTGGATCAGATCACTGATGGAAGGTCTGACCATGAATAGTTAAGTTCTTGAAATGGGAGTTATTCTACTAGAGCGGCTCAGAATACTCGCTGCAGTTTTGTATCAACTGCAGGCGAGAAGATCCTTCTTGTTTAGACATGAAAACAAACTGTTACAATAGTGTAAACGAGAAGATACAAACACCTGGATTATAATCTCCAGATCATGTTGTGACATCATTTTAATGAGTTTAAAGATTTTTCTCAGTTGAAGGAAATAGTTTCTGGTCAGTTTTCTTCAGTGTTGAACAAGAGACATGTCTTTGTCAAATACAACACCCAGGTTTCTCAGTTTTACTGACTTAAGTCACCCAAGTACTGACTCACTGAAAGCTTTAACATCAGGAGCAATAACCAGAGTTTCAGTTTTGTCCAGATTTAGCTGCAAACATAAATCCTTCATCTTAAAGATGAGAAAGTTCACAGACCTAAACGACCTCTGATTTAAATGGAAGTGTGGCCTTTTAAATAAATGCGTGACATGTCTGTGGTTTGTATAACTTTACGAAATGATTGTCGTCTCATTCTGTTCAACAACAACAACAACTCCTCCTCCATCGTTCCTCTTTCCCCTGTGGACAAAAACACGCCCTCAATTCAGCCAATCGGTGAGTCCCTCAGTCTCACGACACCTTCAATGATCGATGCAAAACAATGAACTTTACCTACGAGAAAAGTGAATCTTCGATTCTGTAGATAATAAAAAAAAAAGCAGGAAAGAGACGAGGGTTGGGACACGATCAGCTGTAATACTTTACAAGGCGAGTCATTCTGAATGATTTCATGTTTTTAACAGTATTAACATTGAGAACGGACAGATTGGAAAGGTTGATAAAGAATGAAAGGAGGCCCACGAGTCAGAAAATTAAACGGATATATTTAAGTTCCCATTAAATGAGTTAAAATATAATTCAATATATCAACCACTGTGATCTCAGCAGAAGTTTTTCAACACAGCGTGGATTTGTCTCTTTGACCTCTAAACTCTCATGTCCTTCACGTCAGGTGTTTCCACCGAACAAAGCTGCACTCATGACTAGAACTACTTCTGCACTAAACCTCAATCTTTGCCTCCATGATTGTCGACGAGAGCTCTGACGCGCGTCTCACCTCCACCCAGTCGAAGATCTTCTCGTCACTGGCCATCTCCTCCAGGAGTCTCTCCAGCTGGCAGCCCAGGTCCTCCGCAGACACAACACTTGTTAACAAGGACGTCTCGACGTCGTCGGACAAGACGGACTGAAGCTTCTGTTTCAACGAGAGAAAAAATGAACGATCGGTCAAAACTTTAAGTGTTTATTTGAATCTTATCGTGTAACATAACAGACATGATGACAGTGTTCAGAGGATGATGAACACTGTCATCAGTGAACAGAGAAGCAGATGGAGTGAACGAACTTCTCCCATGATGCAACACTAATCGACTCGGGGACTCATTCATTCCTCGTGTTATTACTGTTTAACTCCGAGTTTAGGGCAGAAGTGAAGTGAAAAAATAATGTTATTGTATGTTAACCTTTGTCTTTGTTATTTTTCTTTGATCTATGTTCCTTATCTTTAGACTAAGATTGTGTTGTCTTGTAAGTAAGTAAGTAAGTAAGTAATATTTATTTATATAGCGCTTTTCCAGACCAGGGTCACAAAGCGCTTAAACAATCAAAACAATATTCAATAAAGTACATACTTTAAAGATCAAGATAAAACTGATAACACAACAGGAGTTCCAGAAAATTAAGGAAAAGCCTGAACAAATAAAAACGTCTTCAGATGTTTCTTGAAGGAGTCAGTAGATCATCAAACACAGAGATGGTTCCAAAGCTTAGGAGCAACAGTCTGGAAGGATTTCTCTGAATCGTGTTCAGGAACCATAAGTAGATTCTGATCCACAGACCTCAGAGCCCGAGCTGGGGTGTAAGGCAGGATCATATAAGTTATATAAGGAGGAGCCTGACCATGAATAGATCTGAAAGTAAGAACCAGAATTTTAAAGTTGATCCTGAAAGAAACTGGAAGCCAGTGAAGAGTTCTGAATCAACTGCAGGCTTGTACTTTCTTTTTATAGAAACTTTGTTTATGATCTATTGTCTGTTTTGCTGTGTTCTGGAAAAACAGTTTCCCAAAGGAGACCAGAAGGTCCAGAGGGATCAATAAAGTCTAACTACCTATGTTTTGTCAAGAATATAAAAACAAAAACACACATTCAGCTTCATTGGTGACAAAGACGTGTTGACCTTCACGTTAGTGTCGTGTACAGAAAGATGCGAGTGATAATAAAATGAAGCGTCCAAACGTCGTCGCTCACCTGCTCCGAGATAAAAGCCTGGACGTCTTCACCCTCCGGTAGGAAGTCGGTCCAGTCGAGGCTCGATTCTCTCCACAAAGAACCCACAGTTCTATGGCTCTGTGGAGACACAGCGCTGTGAGCGACCTGATGGTTCTGCAGCTCGTTTGACCATCACATGGATCTTCATGACTTTAAATATATTGGATTAATGTGTTTACTTTAAATCATCATCAGTCTTGTATGAAACCAAAGATCATTTGTTTTAAGGAGCTTCTTTCGTGACATGTATCATTGTTCAGGTTGGGTCGCAGGGGTAGCTGCAGCAAAGAGACCCGGAGCTTTACTGGGAGACTCCTGAGGTGCTTTCGAGCCTAGCAGGTGACATAGTCTCTCTGATGTAACCTGGGTCTGTCCCGAGGTCTCCTCCCAGTAGGAAGATCCCAAGAGCATCTTCAACATGATTCCCTTGATGGGAGCAGTGGTTCTTTACTGAGTCTCTCCTGAATGACTGAGCTCACATCGTCTCTGAACGAGTCCAAACCAGCCGATCTATTCACAATATTGTTCCTTCTGGATGTTCAAACAAACAACTGAGATGATATCATGCACGAGTGTTGGATTTACTTTAAGATGCTGTTTTGATTCTAGTTGTTATGTAATTATTTTCTAAATTAAAACAAAAAAAACTGTTAATAAACTACGTAGAACTCCATGTCCACATTTGACATGTTTAAATTTCTCCAAAGTGTCCCAAATCGCACACTTACATTTAATATTTTGAGTGCACAAGTGCATCCTGGTGAGCAGTGTGCGAAAATGTAGTGTGCAATGAGCACTCAAATGGCAAGAAAATTGAGTGTGGATCGATGGACACTTTCCACACTTAACAACCGCCATCTTAGTGATGTAGATGAAGCTAAACTGAAGCTACGTCAGTGACGACGCGTCCTCGGAGCAGATACTGATGTAAATGTCTCGAGAAAACACACTTTTTTACACAAAACAACAATAATAACACAATGAAACACAACTTAATAACTTGTTTCAATTGGTGAAAAGCGCTGTCAGTGATGGTGTTTCAACGACGAGTTACAATCAGTGTTAAAAAGTAGAAGAAGAAGAAGCTAAGTGTGTAGCAGAAGTGTGTGATTTGAGACAGAACTACACTGTCCAAATTTGCTCACTGCACAACTAAGTGCACTGTCTTACAGTGTACTGTAAAGCAGTGCACTCAGAGAAGTGCGCGACTTGAGACGCATCAATGGATTGTGTATCTTATTTCCTGTGATGATGTCGACATGAAATGAACGTTAGACTTTCTCACCATTTGTTTGCATAGTATGTGCAATATTTCGGACATTAAGATTCCAGCTCTTCCAACAGGAAGCAAAGGTTTGCTTAATTCACTGCGAAGAGAAAGAGCGACAGTGAAGGAGACGACGATGTTTGAACATTGAAGTGAAGGAGATGATGTTGGAAGAGTACACCAGTGGATACCTAAAGAGCTCTCTCATAGAGAAGCATCCATCTTTCAGCACCGGGCTGAGCAGCTCCGCCAGGTACGACCAGATATGAGGAATGTCGATGGCCATGTCGTCCGCCTGCTCCAGCATCTCGGAGAAACTGAAAGCAAGGGTCAAAGGTCATTTGCCATCCAATCCTAATTAGAGGAAAAAAAACAACTACCGACCCTTTGTAGAACTGGGATTTTGGCAGGGTTCCCTTCTGCACCAGTTGGAAGAAGAGCTGACCCAGGTGGTCCCGTGCCATCTGACTGCGCTCCAGGGTCGACTCCACGCCCACTTGCACAAAACAGTGCAGCTGTGGACCCAGATCCAGCTCATCGACACACTGGACCGCCTCCTGCAGAGGGGACGCGTCAAGGTCGATGCAGCGTTAGAGACGAACGAGGAAGTGAATCTTGTGTAACGTCTTATTGAAGTCTTCATCTCAGGATTATATTTATAACTCACTTTGTCAATGTAGGACATCAGTGTATTTTGTATTTTTATAGGTTTATCTGCCCAACAATAGGTTTTTAATACAAGAATAAATATCAACTTATGATATGTTTTGGAACTCATGGACCTCTGAAACGGATCAATGGTAAAACGATTATGGACAAACTGAATAATTCATATCTCGAAGTACATTATTCTGCAGTTACATTTCTTGGGCGTCAGCACAGACTGTGGTGCTGAAATCACACCATTAACCCTCATGTCACACAGCAACAGCTTTAATTTGACTTTTATTCAACGCATCTCGCGGCGAACAAAACAACATTTCTCACCTTATAATCTTTAATGTGGAGGAACTCGTCAATGATGGACTTGGACTTCCTCTCGAGCTCCTCCTCTGACAGCCCGGATCGACCCGGGGTCTCAGCCACGACTTCTGCCTTTGCTGGAAACAGGATTTCTGCCATTAGTCCGTTGATAATTGCTCAGTTACACCAGGAAACAAAGGCTTATATGAAATACCAATGGAAAAATAATACAGTCATCTTTACCCTTTCTTCTCAGATCAAGCATTACTTATAGTTTATATTTACACACACGTGTCCAATTCAATTCATTGTAGAAAGATGTCGTCAAAAACAAAGAAAGCTGTAATTATTGACTTATTTGAACAGCAGATAAACAGATAAGCAACACGACCACGGAACTTATCGGGAAGCAATAATTACGGCACCAACCACGGTTCCAACAAAAACAGTGAACTCCCATGAAACCTTTTCTACACACTGCTTTATTTAGAGACCGCTGAGTGGGCGCTACTATACTATAGTTAAAGTGATCTGTGATTGGCTGGCTGGGCGGCAAAGCATTGTGGGAGCTGTTCATGTCAGCGTTATTTGGGAGGGATGTGGCTCTTTATGTGGATTGAAGGGAATGGAAGTTTAAATAAATGTTGTTAAATGAAACGAGTGAAAAATTAAATTCAAGGAATATGTTTAATACGAGCCTAACCCTCGTGACAAACGAGTATAAATATGTATATAAAATGATCATCTTCCATAAAAAGATAAAAACAGGAAGTACCTGTCGTTCTGCTTCGCTCGCACTCAGGTTTCTCTTCAGTCACGCTGGGTCTGCGGGGCTCGGCGAGCTCTCGGTCTCGTCGTGGCACCTCAGGTGTTTGATTCTCCACCAGCTCCTTGGAACTGTCGCCTCTCATGAAGGCCACCTGCCGTGAAGATGCTGGAGCAGCAATCAGTGGCTTCTCGCTCCGCTCCCTCGTTGAACTGTTGCGAGTGCTAGGAGGTGGAAAAAAGAAAAAAGGATGAATATTTAGTCTTGACAAACACAAGTGTTAGGACATGGACACCACTTTACCTTCCTAGTGTTCTCCTCGAGTCAAAGTCCTGGTTCTGAGGGGGCGTGGCGGGGACTTGAGACGACTGGAGAGCAGAGAATCGGTTCAGGCTGCTGCCCGTCCTCGACAACTCCGCTGTGAGGAGAAAACAACAACATGAGCGTCGATGATCGTTCTGATAAAGATGGAGAAGGTCTCACCGGAGTCGCTGGCCTTGGCTCCGCCGCTGCTGCCCTTCACCCACGTGACCTGAGCTCGAGGTCCCAGCTGGATCTTCTCGTCCATCTGAGGCTGCAGAAAGAGTTCACACAGTCAGGAGAGGAAAAAACTAATGTGGTTTGATCGAACCTCCCGGATTAATTCTGTCAGAGGGAACTTAAGACAAAGAAGAAGAACTTATCGAGTGAAAGTTTATCTGATTCTTTAAATGGAACAGATTCTTTGATTGGTCTTTAAAAAGTATTTGCTTTTGTCATTTTAAATTACATTACATTCATTTTATTAAATTGAAAATATATAAGAAATATATCAGAATATTATGTTCATTTTACGTTCCTTAACTACTACCGTTTTCTTTTCAAATTATATTTTTTATTATTATGTTTTGTGATAAAAACAAATATAGACCTGAATATTATTATTATTTTAAATATTTGCACTTTCGTTTAATACTTCCCTAACTTGCTGCTGTGTCAAAACAAGTTTCCGTACAATAATAGTAATTTATACATCATATTTTTCTATGGCTATCCGTGTAAAATGTGACAACTTACTACAAAAAGAATAATAATTAAAAAAAGTAGAATATAAGAAATAATATCTTTTACTTATTTTTGACTACAGTGTTGTCGTTTCTTCCATTTTAATTTTGGCTTTATTTGTATTTGTATGTAAATTATTACATATTTTATAAAGGCTCGATTACCATGCAATACCATGTATTCATTCATTAAGGTATAATCTTACTCTTAATTTCCTTAAATATTTTTTTTCTGACCTGACTTCATTAATTTCTAATATTTATTGTTCTTCATGCGAGCTAAAAATATATATAAAATAACAATAAACTGCTTTTTAAACTAAATAGAACTTGTAGAGGCTAATTAATAGAACATATTTTGCTTTTAATCACATCATCCGATTCATTTTATGTAACAATGAGAAGCTTCCGATTATTCCGGCAGGGGGAGCCCTGGAGTTTCTGTGTAAAATAGCAATGCCATATATCAACAGTGGGGGCGCTGTCTTCACTCAGTAAAGACGAGTAAAAGAAGCGTTTGTTTTCGAGGCTCAGTCCAGCAGAACTTCACAAAAGAGACACTTTGTTCCAAACCAGCGCTTCAGCTAAAGATGATAATTTAAAACACAAGTGGCCAGAACTCGCTGTTTTTTCGTTTTCTTTTGAGTGCAAATATATCAAACTGAACTTTTTTTGGGAAAATCTGCACTATTGTTATTTGCTAAAACAAACTCAACATCTAATAAAATGTAAAATACTGAGACATATTTTGATATTAAATGTTGTACAAATAATGTAGTATTTTGAGTATATTGATCACCGTCAATCAAAGTGATAGATAAGCACTAACAAAAAGGAGGAAATGTTATATATATATATTAATAGAGACCGTTTTTCTTTATTTCTAAATGAAGAAATGTCTTCTTCACTCACAGATACCTTCAAATACTTTAATTATTCAAGTATGCATTTAAACCATCTCTATAAAGAGCAGGAAGTCATGAACTTCTCGCACCTTCACCTCGACTCTCATCCTAGTCCTGCTCACCTTGGAGATCTTTGGGATCTTGCTGGGGTCGATAGTCCTGCTGTTCTTGGTCATGGGCACAGTGTTCCAGGTCTCTTCGCGCTGCACTCGCTGCTCCCTCTGCTCACGAGGATCTGCAGCAGGAGAACGAACAGACGTTTTAATCAGATGATGGAAAAAAACAGCAGATCTCCGCTTCAGTTCCTCCCTTACCTGGTCGTCTCTTGCTGTCCTTGAAGAGAAGCTGCTGCTGCACTTTCCTCAGCTCCTCCTGCTCCTCAATCTTCGCCTCTTTGTGGATCTGCTCGATGGTTTTGGGGCCCTGGTCGGCCCGCCTGGACACCCAGTTGTGCTGTGGAGACCAGGTTCATCAACCGTCGAGGTGTGATCTTAGAGGCGGAGACGTTCACGCAGGGAATCACTTACCAATCGCAGGTCGATCACATCCTGCAGCATGAACCGGATCCGAGAAGATGTTTTTCTTTCCTTCACAATCTTCTCGATCTGATTGAAATACTGATCCATCCGCGGCTGAAGAAAGCAACGTTCCGTGGTTAAGACGCTGCTGGACTTTATGTTCGTCACATGACATTTTCTATTGATTATCAGGACTTTAATATTGACGTATATCAGTCGTCACTGGGTTTTAATCATTTGTTGAAAGGATGAATTTTGTTTTTTAACCATTTCTAAAAAAATCTAATATTTTCTATTTATCTTCTAGATTTAAATATATATATACATAGAGTATTAGATAGATATTCTAATTTCTATTAATCCAAAATAAACTTTAAAATAGAATATCTACAAATCTCTATAAATTTAAAAAGTGTATTTTGAATTATTGGAAGAATTATAAACTATATGTAAAGAAAAAAAAAGCTTCAATTAAAAAATATAACATATTTAAAATGCTATCATTATAAATGACTTATACAATATAGAAATTATAAAAGGCAATTATTAAATAACAACTTAAAATAACATTAAAAAAAACAATAATTTCATGCTTAATTAAAAAAAAATCCAAAAGTTAATTCATTGTTTCAACATTTAAAATGTTCAATATTCTGATGGCACCGATGTAAGTAAGTAAGTATGTACTTCCATAAGATGTACTTCTGTACTTCTCTGGTACACAGGAAGACGTTTAATATTTCCATCATCACCCAAAGGGAGGAATCTTGAAAACTCACCTTGGCTTTCTCGAAGTCCAGGTCCTTGCCGATGGTGGTCAGCAGTCTGCAAAGGCACTCCAGAGACTCCTCGTCGTGGTTCTTCAGCAGCTTGACCACGCAGTCGTGCATGATGGCCTCCGTCAGCATCTTCAGCTTGAAGAGTTCGCCGATGAACCTGATGTTGCCGATGGATCGTCTCCTCGCCTTGTCCTTCGCCTCCTCCAGCTCCTGCTGCAGCTGCTCGCGCTCCGTCGACTGCGGAGGAGAAGAGGCGAGCGTTGAGTCGAGCTTCGACGATGATCCGGATCAGAACCCGTGGGTCACGGACGGACGTACCGAGGCGGCGGCCTCCAACTCCTTCTGCTTCCTCTCGAACACCACGTCGTCCATCTTGTCTTTTTCAAACTCCTTTTGGCAGCGGATCAGGAGGAGCTTTCGGAAGTTGACGTAGCTGGACTTGTCTGCTTTTTGCACTTTGAGCTGCAGACGAGACAGTTTCAAAGATTCATTCATGTTTCCCTCGACTGCCGTACTGAACATGAAGTGTCAATCAAATTTAATGTACGGTAATGTGGGGACTATGAAAGCATAACAATGACTCATCAGAATATCGAGTGGTTGAATTTGTTTTTTCAAATTGAGGTTTTTATTGAAATTTCGTTTATTTAAACAATTTTTATTAAAATGTTGATTTATTTTTCATTAAATTCAAAAATAGGTATATAAAAAATAAATGGAAAAATATTTTTAAAGTAAATTATCAGGAAAAACAACATCAAAATCAACCTTTTAAGAATTACTTGAATAGAATTATTCAATGTGAATAAATAATAATCTTTAAATAAAGAAATTATTGAATAATTAAAAAACGTTTAAATAAAAATAACATCAAAGTTTATAATGTTAAATTCAACCATTCAAAATTCTAATGTTACTAAAATACTTCCGTAGGTGACTCGGCCAGAGATCAAGATAAGATAAGGAACAGAAGATTATGAATGTTAACGATTATACAGAGATCTTAAGACATTTTCATTTGTTCAGGCTTTTCCTTGATTTTCTGGATCACTTCCCAGTATCTTGACCTTTAAAGTATATACTTTTTTTATTAGTATTGTTTTGATTGTTTAAGCGCTTTGTGACCCTGGTCTGGAAAAGCACTATATAAATACAAATGACTTACTTATAATAACAGTAAATCTGAGATTTAACTCGAGGAACTTGATACGTTGTGTGGTTGAGTGTGTCAGTGCTGCTCTACATGAAGCCCTGAGAGAACTCACGGTGGCGAGACTGCGACACATGTTCCCGTAGGCCACGGAGAAGCTGGGCTCGTCGATGGCCTTCTCGAAGACCAGGTCGATGACCCCCTTCAACCGCTCCTCCGTGTCGATGGTCAGGCCCGTGAACTGCTTCATCAGCTGGTTGAAGTTCTGCGGCGTTAGCTTGTTCAAGATGCTGCGAACCTTCCTGAGAAGATCCTGCAGGAGAAACAAACTTCCTTGTAAGTGTCGAGGACAAGACGTGATCTTCACGTAAACGTCTACGCTAAGAGAAACCTTCTCCGGATTCATGGACCGGATCTGATCTGTGAGTATTTGATGATTCTAGTGAGAACAGCTCGTGGTAATGAGTCATTAGAACAAATCTACAACCATGAACGACCATATAAGGAGGTGAAGATGATACTGTCCACCTGTCAGTCACAAACAAACGCCGCCAATCATCCCGAAATAACGGTCATATCAGACGATACATGAATAGTTGGACCGTCTGTGATCTCGGTCTAACTTCAGCTATAACGGACGAAGACTCTGCTGGTTCTGGAGCGAATATTTTAATATCAATAATCTGTAGAACAGAACATATCACCGATGAAAAGGTAAAGTTTATTTTATGTGTTTATTTAGTTCACTTTCATGTCATTCACAGGCAGATCTCACACCTGATGACCAGAACAATCACTCGCTTTATTGAGGAAACCGTCAGGAAATATACCATTGTTGACATATTTAAGCCTATTATGAGTCGATATTTTTATGGTTTATTCACCATAATAAATAATAATCTGGATTGTAAACCTGCTAATTTAACTACATGCGTTATTATTATTCGTTATGTTCAATTCAACTTGACGAGTGTCTAACGTAAGATCTGAGCTTCTTAAATATTGATGAAGGAAATCACATTCATTTCCAGTGGTTCATGTTTTACACTCAAAGAGTAAACTGTAGATGCTAACTGTAAATGCTAACCGTAGATGCAAACTCTAAATGCTAACTGTAAATGCTAACCGAGAAGCTAACCATAGATGCAAACTGTAGATGCTAACTATAAATGCTAACCGAGAAGCTAACCATAGATCCTAACTGTAGATGATAACTGTAAATGCTAACCGAGAAGCTAACCGTTAATTCTAACTGTAGAAGCTAATTGTAGATGCTAACTGTAGAAGCTAACTGTATATGCTAACCATAGATGCTAACTGTATATGCTAACCATAGATGTTAACTGAGAAGCTAACCGTAGATTATAACTGTAGAAGCTAACTGTAGAAGCTAACTGTAGAAGCTAGCTGTAGAAGCTAACTGTGGATTCTAACTGTAGATGCTAATCGCTAAATCGTTGTTTTTCCTGTTGGTCCAAGTAGAAATATATAACTTTATTGATCCATTAGGTAAGAGTTACATATTTTATGTTGAACTTATAGATTTTATTTTAATATAATGATATAACTTGCAGATCCTTGTTTTATGTGATCATAAACAGAAACAATGAAAAGTTAGAAATCTGAGAATGGAGGATGTTTTCTTTTTAAAAACTCTTCAATACAAATACTTTTAAACTATTTTTTTTAAACTTATTTCTCATTTGTGAAGCCGAAGAGCTGATTGATAAAGAGATAAGAATCAGTGTATGTGGAAACGTTACCATTGTTTTCATCGTGTCCGGGTCGTCTTGAGAGTTCTCCCTCTTCAGGCCGGGCTTCCAGGCGTTCTCGGACTTCTTCAGCTGGACCTCCTCCGTCACGCCCAGGTTCATGATGATCTTCCGGGCAGGAAACCGTCGCGGCCCCATGTTCATGAGCTGAAGATGGAGACGAGCGTTACACTCTTGACGACAGACTCACAACCGGGACTTATTGGGACACAATACGGCTTTTTAAGTGGTTTTAAGATGTTCCAGGAATTTGTTACAAAACGTGTAAGTGTGTTTCTAAAGTGTCAAACCTGGGCGTGGTGCTGTGCAGCAGGTGACTCTGTTTGCATCTGAAGGATCAAACAAATGTGGTTCATATCAGTGGAAATTAACTACAATATTGCATTCGTGTTTGTCAGTGTTTTAGTTGCAAATCATCTTTAACACACGTTAGCTTTTTGAACATTAGCTGGTTTATAAACAGCAAAACTTTTTTGACGGGCAAAGCAGGTGCAAAAACAAGTTTATTCATTTTTAATTTATATTTTCTCTAAGGCAAGAATTTTATTTTAAAGCATGAATTTCACAATAAACTAATTTTTATTTAAAACCGTTTTAAACTGGTAATAAATTGTAATCTTTGTATCCTTTGTCTTTGATCTATGTTCTTTATCTTAATACGTAGATAATAAGATAATAAGTGTCAACTTGTTCTTTCTCTTTATTTCTCTTGTTCTTGTTTTTATTTTTATGAATAATTGCTGTATTGCTGTGTCGAATTGGAAAAAAACGAGTTCCCGAAGGAGACCTCCTGAAGGATCAATAAAGTTCTATCTTAACCTAAATTTCATTACACTAATTATTAGTTTTGATTAATCTCACTATAAGGCCGTAAAAAACAGAAGATACTTTAACTGAAACATGAATTATTCTTTATTTATTCTTCATTATTCTTCTGTTTACTCTTCTGTGTTGATCATCTTTATTTTTTAGTAAATCATTGTATTTTCTCACCTATAAATCTCTCTTGTTCAAGACATAAAAACTATAGTCCTGGAACTTAAAAAAAAAGGTTTTTCTAAATGGAAAAATAATGACATTACATGATGTATGACGCAGTACACAATTGAGAGAAATACAAGAAATAGAAACACGTTATTGCTTCATTTACTTTCTTATAAGAATCAAAACATATTGTTAATAAATCTTCATCTTTTTCTTTTTCCTCTTTATTTTCCATAAGTTCTAAACCATTTCTCATCGACTGCAATTGTTTCTATAAAACGTCCTTTTTCAAGAAATCTCTCTCAAGAACTATAGTTCTTGCATTTAATTAATAAAAAAATGTTTAAAATAAATACAATTACTACGTTTTAATAAGATTCCTTGTGACACAGTAAACTATAGAATGACTTTCTGATTGTTTATTTGTCTTTATATCTTTTTAGCTTTCCGTGTTGATCCCTTTGTTTTCCACGTTTTCTCATCTACAGAAAGTTCTGGCATCTTTAAATCTGTCACTTGTTGAAGAGAATAAAAACTAAAGTTCTGAAACCAACTCAAGGAGCGCGGTCGTGTGCAGGGAAGCCCTCTCGTGCTCGCAGGACAAATATTGACATTAAAACCCACAAACTGGCTCATTCTGAAGCTGCAGGTTTCAAAAGGAGTTCAGAAAAGGCAGTGGAAGTTCGAGTCACGACTCACAGGTGCTCCTCGTCCGCCGGTGATCTGTCGGCCGAAGTCGGCGAAGGCGGGCGTGAAGTCTGGTCCTCTGGAGATCACCCTGGAGTCCACGGCGCGAGGCGGCAGCTTGTTTTGGTTCATCTGCGCGACACACGATAAAACACATCGTCACGCGCGCGCAGTGATACCAACAGCAGGGGGCAACGTTCTCAAGACCACGGCAACAGAGTCAGGACGACTCTGTGGAGCCGCCAGACCCTTTGTTCCGTCAACAGTGTGTGAAGAACACCTGACACGTGCTCTTCAGCAGGGCTTTGGAAGGTGAAGCTGATCCAGATGTGAACGGGGAGAGAGACGCAGGAATGGAAGTGGGTGGCGGCGGGAAGACAATCTTTCTTTCACCATCTGTGTGTTCACTCTTCAACAAAGATCTCAAACTGTGAGCCGCATTAATGAGCCGCTCTGGTTGTTCTTTTTGGACTGGAAATAGGGGGGGGAGGGTCGGGAACGCTTGGCGGAGCCAACGGTGACATAATAGAAATGTGATTTTAATCAGAACCGTGTTTGCATCTTACATATGTTAGCGTCTGATGCTACGTGCTGCACATGTAGCTCATTCTCAAAGCAGCCCACTCGGTAAGGCGTGGACAAATCATTTGTATTGATGGGAAATATGGACCGACTCAATCTTAGAGCCCTGGTTATGCATCTTCACACCACAAGTTATAATCATTTGCACTGGTATTCATGGCCTTCCTCGAGGAGGTGCGTCTATTGTCCTCAGGGATGAAGAGTAAAAGTTAAAGTGATGTTTAACCCACAATTTAAACTTCATTCATTTCCTACACTCATGTCGACTGAGAGGGATTATTTTCAGAGTAATCTGTTCTTTTTTAGAGTTATAGACAAAAATGTTTGTTCATTTTAATGTAGCGACTGCAGCACAGTGGTCTTTGTCTTCAGCTTCTTCCAAAAAGACACTTAAAAACCTCCAAACACCTCCATACTGCTCGTCTTTAACGTCCGTCTTGCAAGTGTCTCTTGCAAGATTTAGGTTGCTAGCCTAGCAGCGTCCGCTAAAAACAATCTTAAAATATAGACTTATTACATTTTTTCGGATCAATTCCTCATGTTGAGGCTTCAATACAAGAGGGACTTTACAGTCGAGCAGTATTTGGAGGTTTTTAAGTGTCTTTTTGGACGAAGACGAAGACAACTGAGCTCCAGTCGCTACATTAAAATGAACAAACTTTTTTTCTATGACTCTAAAAAGAAACAGATTACTCTGAAAATAATCCCAACACTTAGTCGACATGACAGTGAGTAGAAAATGAAGAATTTAGGCTTAAACATTTCCACATCACTGTCAACTATACAAAGAAATAGTTTATAAGGTGGTTTGCAAAAAGCCCAGCAAATGTGGCCGATGCCTAGAATCAAAGTTAATTAAACTTAAATGTAAGTGTTAGACAGTTGTGCTAAAGTGCTCACAGGTTGTCAAGAAACCTAATTAATGTCACTAAATCACATATAGTGATGCAATCACACTATAAAACAATGGATGTTTAGGTTTTCAAATACATTTATCGATTTCTCTTTGTGCAGGAAAACTTCTAAATAAACTAAATATTTCTCACCTTATCAAGCACGACATCACTGATGGGCGGGAGACCTTCTGGTTTCTGAACACAGGCGGGCATGAACTGGAAACCCAACAGGAACTTTCGGGCATACTGACGCTTCCCATTAGGCTCGGCCAGGTCTGAGGAAGCAAAGCACGTTCATTACGACATAATTCGATACAGAAAGACACAAACGCAGGCTCTGCTACATCCTGAGAACATCTTCAAGATGACCTTCTTCTGACCATTCAAAGCAAAAGTAGAATCAGGAGCTCCTTATCAACGTTTCTATACCTGACCATAACCTACACATGTCAGCGTCGTCTCACCCTCTATGTCCTGTGAAGCTCCCGTGGAGTTCTCCTTCTCCCCGGACGTGACTCCACTGTCGCTGCTCTCCGTCTCCGAGGTGTGTCCGGCTCCGTTCCTCATGGGCTCCAGCTCGGCATCTCCATTCTCCTCGGGGGTGGGAGGCTTGTCGTCGGCGTCGGGGCTGCCGGCGCGAGCCGGGGCCAGGCTGGCGCTGAAGACGGAGGGCAGGGACACCGGGCTGCTGCTGCTCGGGAGAGGAGGCGGCAGAACCTGGTCCACCGTCGGCTGAACGACCGGCCTGGGCTCGTCCTGAGAGGGAGTGCGAGAGTGAGCTTTTATCTCAATCATGATAACACAAGAACATATAGATACTTTATGGTTTTTGATAATGCAAGCTAAAAACAGAGGTCAGGATCGCAGGGTTACGTTCTGAAAACACCTGCAATAAATGGAATCTTGGAACTAGCGAAATTTTTAATTTTCATTTGTTTAATTAAACAACATTAACTTGCAAATGAGCATCCATCCCTCTCAACAACCCTCTTAGTAACGGTGACCAGAACAGCTCCCATAATGCTTTGCCGCTCAGCCAACCAATCACAGCCGTTGATCACTTTTGACACGGCGACATAGATTGTAGCGTAGCTGTCACTAAATACAGCAGTGTGTAGAAAAGCATCATGGGAGTTTACTATTTGGTTGGCACCATTAATAATGTGGGTGATGTAACTGGTATTGCCGTTTAAATTACTCTGCTGCTCAAATAAATCACCGGTTTGTAACTAATACAAATGTGTATTCTACGAGTGTTGCTGTTTCTGACTGGCAGCTTGCAACAATATATTTAACATATTAATAGCAAGCGTGAAGGCAGAGGGTGACTCTGGATATGACGCAGGACTATTGTACTTGAAGGAGACAAACACTTGTGAGTAGCCCAGTTTAAAGAATATATCCTGAAAAGAACTTGATATAAGACCCGATCAGAGACTGGCTTTTATTATTTGGCTTCACACAGACTATAGATGTTCAGATTAAGGTAAGCTAAGTTGATATTTGACTCATAGATGACGTGATGATGAGGAATGTTATGTTGATGATGCATCATAATACAGTGTCAGGTTTTTAAAAGACCACTAGATGGCGCTCTCTGCTTCACAAACTGTGGCGCTAACCAACCGATTCAATACAACCTTGCGTTATTGGAAAGTTTAATTTAGCAGCCTTTCAAAAATCAGTGTATCATGATGCCAACAAGACTCAGTCGGTCTCGAGCCAAACACACTTTAAGTTATTTGCTTCATTTACTTTTCGGCTCCTAAATGTAAGAGCTTCTTCCTCAGCGAAGATTTGGATTCATCCAAAAATGTTTGGCAGCCAATTCCTCGCATTTCTTTTCCAGGATCTAGTTTTCGTCTCCAGCAACAATGGGAGAACAGACGTCTGGCTCGCTGAGACGCAGTTATTTCACAGTAGAGAACCGACAAACAATAGCAAATACTCCGCTGTAACTACACGTCCAAGTGCTGCCATTTGTTTGGGGAAACGTCTTTCTAGGAATATTTTTGAGCCATTTATAAAGCCCAAAAATTCTATACTTCATTGACTTGTCAGTCCTTCGCCATGTTGCATGGCAACAGTGACAAACCTCCACGTTCAGATACACTAATGCCAAATAAGTCAACACTATAAAAAGCGGCACAAATAAGAGGAAACGACACACGGACTCCTTGCCGTCGTTCCTAGAAGATAAAAACATCCCGGAGTCAAGTCTGCTTTCCTTTAACCACACATGTGGAAACGGTTTTCACTTGAACTTTTGCCCATTTTGTTGCTTTCCCTCCTCCCTCGCTCAGAACCTTCGTCGCTCTTATTTGTCACTTTGTAGGCGTTTCACAAGAACCCGTTTTAAATTTAGATGCAAACTATGCAAGGACGCTCAGAGCTGCTCTCAAATGTTTCATCAGAAATACTCGACTTTTCTCCGCGATGTTGTTTTGATTGTGATGTAAAAAGAGACAAAGGAGTCTTTTATTACCCCGTTCTGTTTTTGAGGTGCGTCTCCTCCAGAGATTCCTTCATTTGGTTTCCTCCAGGTCTTTGGTATTGAAGATACGATCGGATTTACTGCAAACAAACATTCAGTAAATCATTTAAAACAAACAAACATTCAGTAAATCATTTAAAACAAACAAACATTCAGTAAATCATTTAAAACAAACAAACATTCAGTAAATCATTTAAAACAAAAGAACAAAAACAAACTTTCAGTAAATCATTTTAAACAAAAGAACAAACAAACATTCAGTAAATCATTAAAAACAAAAGAACAAACACATATTAAGTAAATCATTAAAATCAAAAGAACAAACACATATTAAGTAAATCATTAAAATCAAAAGAACAAACACATATTAAGTAAATCCTTAAAATCAAAAGAACAAACAAACACACATTTAGTAAATCCTTTAAAACAAAAGAACAAACTTTCATTAAATCATTTAAAACAAAAGAACAAACAAACTTTCAGTAAATCATTTAAAACAAAAGAATAACAAAACATTTAGTAAATCATTAAAAACAAAAGAACAAACAAACACATATTAAGTGAATCATTAAAATCAAAAGAACAAACAAACACACATTTAGTAAATTCTTTAAAACAAAAGAACAAACTTTCAGTAAATCATTTAAAACAAAAGAACAAACAAACTTTCAGTAAATCATTTAAAACAAAAGAACAAACAAACTTTCAGTAAATCATTTAAAACAAAAGAACAAACACACTTTCAGTAAATCATTTAAAACAGAAGAACAAACAAACTTTCAGTAAATCATTTAAAACAGAAGAACAAACAAACTTTCAGTAAATCATTTAAAACAGAAGAACAAACAAACTTTCAGTAAATCATTTAAAACAGAAGAACAAACAAACTTTCAGTAAATCATTTAAAACAAAAGAACAAACAAACTTTCAGTAAATCACTTAAAACAGAAGAACAAACAAACTTTCAGTAAATCATTTAAAACAGAAGAACAAACAAACTTTCAGTAAATCATTTAAAACAAAAGAACAAACAAACTTTCAGTAAATCATTTAAAACAGAAGAACAAACAAACTTTCAGTAAATCATTTAAAACAAAAGAACAAACAAACTTTCAGTAAATCATTTAAAACAGAAGAACAAACAAACTTTCAGTAAATCATTTAAAACAAAAGAACAAACAAACTTTCAGTAAATCATTTAAAACAAGAACTCTCTACAAACGACTCAAGACAAGGCTTTACTCTCGGGTAATATCTATAAAATTAACTCCCATTTGGAGTAAAAATAATTCTTGATTAGATATTTTATTGCCTGGGGTAGAGATGAACCAAATGTATTCGATGCTAACAAAGATCTCACCCCATTTTACCATCAAGTTCAAGTTAATGACGAGATCTCGTCATTTATGAACGACCGGCTTTTTAATTTTTAATGAATTAAATAGAATGAATCAAACAATTCAATATTGTAAAGCACTGATATATACTTTACTTTAATGTAAAATTCTATTTACTCAGCTTTATTAATTCTACGTTATGCGTTTTTTTTATTGATATGGTTAATAAAATGGCTCTGAGTGCAGCTTAAAATAAAGACAAAACCACATGAGTTAAGTTGTCACCTGTGAACAGGTGTTCAAGGTTAACATGTATGATGAGTGGTCGACACATCAAGAGAATCTAGAGGCAGGAATCTGATGGAACACCAGAAGAAATCATGTCCTTCTCTTCACGTCTCAGGTTACATTTCTTGGCTGCTATAGTCGTTTCATAGACAGTTGATCTTATCTCAACCTCCTCAAGTTACATTAGAACATGATAACTGCATAATATGAACTGAGATCTTACATTTGTCAAAAAACAACATAAATGAAGCCACGTATTTGTCTTGAAGGTGTTTTCTTGCCTCCGACTCTGACAGTGCTGCACAAATGTGTTCTTTCATGATGATGGTAGAAGAACAACAACAGCACTTATACAAGTTCAACAACTGTAGACTTGATTCAAGTGACAAAAGGGGGAAATACTATATTATTGCGATGATCAATGATGGAACAATGTACTAGTATAAGTAAAACAAAACATAAAACAACATCAGAACCAAAAAATAAAATTATACAATAGTACTTCTGTACTGTGGTGAACATGTAGTACATTCTTTTTTGGACAATAAGGCAAACTTTAAATACCTTATAGTAGTGATGGTCTGATGGAGCTTCATGAAGCAGTGTCATTATTTTCAGAGTCCACTAGATGGCGGTCTTTGCACTAGTTTCCCTCGTTTCGAACGACTGTTCTAATGAAACGTCACATCCATTTCAAACTGATGGCGCCACCTACTGACCTCTAAACTACATAACACTGCTTCATGAAGCTTCATCAACACATCATTACAGTCCTAGGGCAGAAAATTCTATACTTTATATTATTATTGGAATAGTTAATTATTACTTAATGCATTACTGTTTTTGTCATTATTTTGTGGAATAAATATTACACTTTATTTTGTGCTGTGACAATTCAAATTTCCTCGCTGAGGGACGGATTAAGAAATATCTTATATTAAAACTGTAAAAAACAAAACAAACACAATGTAATAACATAGTAATATAGTAATAAAAGTATAAATAAAAAATAAACGATGATGTTAAAGAGAAAAGTTAATTTCAGGGTGAAGAGTTAACACAAAGACAAGAAGGATCATCTTACCTGCAGTGTTCTTCTTGGAGAGCAGATGCTGCTGGGACTCTTTACTCTCCGTCACGCCTCCCAGCACCGGAACAGGATCTCTGCCGTCCAGGGATTTGCTAAATTCGTCGGCCGTCGCCTGAACTAAAGGCGGCAGGCCCGGCGGAACCGTGAGCGGCAAAGCGGGAGACGAGTTTGAGGTCAGCGTGACTGGCACCACAGCGGCCGGCGCCATCGGGCTAATTTCAGCAGCAATGGGCACCTCTGGGCGAATGTTTGCAGGCAAGGATTCCGAGGAGCAGACCTCGCGGTGCACGGGCGCGACCGGAGAGACCGGAGAGACGCGAGAAGGCTCATGAAGGGTTTCCAGCTCAGCGTGTGCAAGTCCATTTAAAGCCTTTGGAGCCGGCACTGTCAAGACGGGTAGAGTCCTTGAGGCATCGGACACCAGTTTATCCGTGTTTGAGATCGGAGTCGATACCGAGGAGGTTCTCTGTTCTCCAGCTAGTGAGGAAGAGGAGGAGGATGAGGAGGAGGAGCAGGAGGAGGCTGATGCAGCAGACTCTGGAGCTGATGGACGATCGCTGGCCACGGTCAGCGGGAGCGTCGTCGTGGCGGCGCTCAGGGTCGGGGGGAAGGAGAGCTCCGGGTCGGCGGGCTCGGTCACAGGAGGCTCGGACTCGGGTCTCTCCGGAGGAGGGTCCGGCGGAACCAGTCCGGGCGGGGAAGACGTCTTGACAATGATTGGCTCAGTTTTTGGCGTATCATCTGGAAGCAGAAACATCGTTCGTACAATTTGTGGAAATTAAAATTGAGGTTAAAAGTCATTTGACCCAGCAGAGGGTTT
Source organism: Callionymus lyra (assembly GCF_982586985.1). NCBI lineage: Eukaryota > Metazoa > Chordata > Actinopteri > Syngnathiformes > Callionymidae > Callionymus > Callionymus lyra. The sequence continues at coordinate 6,824,914 of NC_141827.1, read as the reverse complement.
TACTCAAAATTAATTAATGTTCAGTGATTAAGATAAGTTAAGGGAAAGAGATTATCATACTATCTGATAAGAGTAAAAGTGATGTTGAACCACCTGTTAAAGACAGTTTGGTAAATATGAAATTTGAATATTTAAAAATATGAGTGTTTTAAGACCTTCAAGACTGAAGCTCCATCAATATTTACGTCAGAAATGAGCCGGAAGTAACTAAATTGATATTTTTCCACTATTTATTTGTGACATAAAGTGCAACAACAACAAGTAATCCGACGTGACCTTCCAGAGCAGATTATAGCGTCTGTTCTCATAAATGCCACAATATGTCTCACAAAGGACTAGGAATTATAGCGTCGCAGCGTCGCTTCGCAAGATAAATACTTCATCGACGGAGACTCTGCATGTTCTGGATTATAAATGAAGCGAATAACAAGAATGTCGGGAGACGAACGATCAGACCTGGCCTTGGTTTGGTGTCGATGGCTCCGCTCGTGGACGGGAGCTGAGGTTGCGGCAGCTGTGGCATCTCCAGCGGGTAGACCACGGGGTGGACCACGGGGTGGACCTGCAGGGGCTGAGGAGGCTGCAGCGGTGGAGGCTGCTGCTCCGGACTCTGGCTGCTGCTCAGCTGCTGCGGCGAGCGGAGATAATGAATGCCGTGAGAACGAGAAACAAAAACACAAAGATGCAGCAGCAAGTGACTCAATGTTAATACAACCGAAGAAGTCTTGCTCTAATAAACACAGCAGTACAGCGGTCCCTCGACATCTTCGTCTTCTGCATACTTGAATAATTGGCTCATCGTTAACTCTGTAGCAACAAATGATTTATTTGAACAGCAGACACGACTACAAAACTTAGTGGGAGGCACTAATTACAGCACCCACCTTACTTACGGAGCCGACCACAAACACAGATGTGTGTGGGCATCATGGGAATTTACTATTTAGTGATGCTAATTGATGGCTACGGTGCGGTTATTAAATTCTACGTCTACTTTGCTACATCAAAAGTGATCGGTTGGCTGGGCGGCAAAGCATCGCTGAGCTCACGGTTACTGTTGCCGAAAGGCACGGCAGCTCATTCGCAAGTTTAGATAAATGTTCATTAAAACAGGTAGAAAATGGTCAATACTTTAGTTTAGTTTAATACAGGGTTTTTTTTAGAACTTAAATCCTGCCATAAACAAGGAACCACTGCACAAAAGTGGATGAAGAAACAAAGTAATTTCAGTGATTAAACTTGATGACGGGTTACTATTCTAGTCCAGAATAAATGAGTGCTGACAGTCTGTCAAACAAGACAGCAGAGGGATGAGAGCAGCACATAAAACCAGACCTCTTCTCCTCCTCCTCCTCCTCCTCTTTAAGAGACGAATAACCCGTCTAAGGTGAGATGATGAGGATCCAAGCAACTGATCTAAATCTCACCTGTGGGGGCGTCGGGGTAGAAGAAGGCCGACTGACAGGAGGTGTTGAGTTCCTGCTCCCTGAACCTCCCGCCATGATCTCCTCAGTGATGTCCCTGCCTCCCTGATTGGGGTCACGGATACGGATCTGGGAGGACAATGGTACAGAAGCACAGGACCTCAAGTAAAAAATAAAGTTCAATTCCCCACAAATTAATGTGAGAAACGCTACAATAAATGGGGAAATTAATCCTTTGAAATAGTTAAATATAAAACTAAAGACACATTGAATTGATGGATATAAATTAATCTGATTATTGATTAAATAATCAAATATTTCATTAGTGTAGTTCTTCTAAATGACATTAACCTCTAAAATACATTTTAAATGAAACTAAAGACAGAAGAAGATTCGGCAGAAACATTATATAACAATATATCCCACATGACCCCGATATATCAAAACAGGGGGTACTTAGACACTCACTGTTTTCTTCTCGCGTTTTGCTGGTGGAGGTTGCTGTGGTGTAGGCACTATGATGGGGGGTGAGGCGGGGTACACGGTCTGTCCCGGGTAGTAGGGCGGACCGGCTGTGGGGACGGGAGCAGGAACCGAGGGGGAGACCGGTGGGTGGTACCTGAGGGGGTCTGGAAGCAGCAAAAAACATAATCACAGGTTAAAAGAATGTGTAGAATTTATCCCAAGAGAGGGACTTTTTTTTTTTACCATATATTTAAACATGATTAGAAGTGAACTACTCACGATATGGAGCCGGGTAGTCGCCTGGCCCTGGACCAGGATAGAAGGTACCAGAACCAGGGGGCTGTACAGAATACTGCTGAGGAGGAGCCACGTAAGCAGTACTGTGACGATACTGCAAAGCAAGAAGGCAAATAGTCAATGAAATCAACATTATGGAGGTTTATTTTTTTATATACATATTTTACATTTTTGTAATACTTATTTTTAGTTGTATTTTATTTAAGTCCAACAATAGTGGCTTTCTCAACACATGCTCATTAGGTACAAATAAATAATTATAAACAAGTATATGGAAGAGGACATGTGAGAACCAACAATGAAAGTATTAATATATATAAAGTACATCATGTGTATTCAAACCTATTTAGCATATGCTTATATATTATACTATATTCTGTTATAGTATTAATATATGATTATTCATTTCTTGTATGGATATCTGTGTAAAAATATGTGGCAATGTGCAACAAACAACAGAATAATTATAAAGGGATAGGAAATTTAAAAAAAGCACTTTACTTCTTCCTACTCCTTTTTTGAACTGCAAGGTTTTTTATTCTGCTTTTTCGGTTAATTGGTGTTTTGTTTTTTGTATGTACGAATCATTTACACATTTTTTGTTTGAAAAAAAAGAAAAAAAGTTCATTCATTAATTCATAATAATGAACTACATGCTTGTAGAAAATAAAAGGTTTAAAACATCTGCTTCATTTACACAATAAGCCTGTAAAAATGACAGAAGTGCAACTGAGGAAAATAAATGAATTACATGATAATCATTAAACGATTAGTTAACAAAATCACAACAAGAAGAGCTCCTTGTTATTATGACAAAAACATCTTGGTACCCCAAAGATGTTTTATTTATTTTATTAACATGGCAGGTAATTCACTTTAGTTCCCTCTTAACAAAAGAGACATCGAAGTGATGATAAACTTGAGATGTTCTTGTTGCTTTAACGTTCTGCAACATTTTACCACTTTTTCCAAAACATTCCCTGAATCTACTTTGGCTCGATCGACTTCTCATCATAAAACCAGAAAAATGATCATGAAAACAAGTCACAGCTTGCTTTTCCTCAACTGAACAAGGACATGTACATTTCTTCCTCGGAAACGCTCGGGTCCAAACGTGAACTCACCTGTGGGATGTAGTACTGAGCAGCCTGCGGGGAAGGGAAAGGCATCGGCGCCATGGTCATCATGATGGCTTGATTGGTGGGATAGACGGCCGCTGTGGGGGTCTGGGATCCGGGACGAATGGTGGGAGTGTTCGTGGGAATGGTGGGCCGAGCCGTCTGCATCTGTGCTCTCTGGAAAAACTAAACAAGGAACACAGAACGACACCACAACTTCAACGGGTGGCATCTTGAAAGGAAGACGTTTCGCGTCGACCTGCCGCTTTGATGCCTTTGCTGAATCTCTACGGACTTCTCTAATTGGCCGACACATTTCTCCGGGAATGCATCAATGCTTCACCGACAAATTAAATCATGAGCCCAGTGGGCTTTTTATAAGAGAGAAATTCTTGTGGTGTACTCTGCAGACAGCTACCTATTAAATGATAAAAATATACATTTAAATGAAACCAGGTCTGCAATAGTCCAAGTTAAAGGTACATTGGTCTTGTAAAAAATGCAAAGAAAATGTGAATTTTAAGTCTCAGTATAGGTTCCAGGAGCTTTAATCTATAACTGTCACTTGAGTGAGCATGGTTGTCTCACACGGATCTCTTTAGATTCAAAATGACCTCCATGAACTGATCCGTGTCCGGACTAAAATTATTTTTTTTAACCGAAAACCAAAAACAGTTGAGAACTAAAAACTCCCTTATTATAATACACTAGCATGAATAGGCTTATAATCTATGTCTCATTTTAAGGAAGGTTCTGATGGTTCCTGAACACGGTTCAGGACCAGAGGAGAGAAATCCTTCCAGACCGTTGCTCCTAAGCTTTGGAACCATCTCTGCGTTTGATGATCTACTGACTCCTTCAAGAAACATCTGAAGACATTTTTATTTGTTCAGGCTTTTCCCTGATTTTCTGGAACTCCTGTGTTGTTCTCAGTTTTATCTTGACCTTTAAAGTATATACTTTATTGAATATTGTTTTGATTGTTTAAGCGCTTTGTGACCCTGGTCTGGAAAAGCGCTATATAAATACAAATGACTTACTAACTTCCTTACTAAATTAGAATATCTAGCTCAAACAAGGTACAACCCTTTAAAAGTCGCAAGTCCTTTAACATTTCTATTTTTTCCTTTTCTGTATTATTTATCGGGAATCTGTCCCAATCGGCCCAAAAATGAGGCTAGCACCCTTTTAAGTCAACGCAAACATGTTAAAGGGACAATTAAATATTTTAAACTAAATTACATGGCCTTTGTATTTTTATTTTAACTATATTTCGCAGTTTTGAATCTTATAAAAATCCCGGGGAGACACCGAGTACTTCAGCTAGTTTGAATATAATATAACAGTTATTCGACTAAAATTTCCTGAAGGCCAAATGTTGGATCAACATCTCTCCTACCATTTGCTGTTGAATGTTAACACATTTTTAAAAGATACACAATCTTATAAATCATTTAGCACTCGTGTTTTGAAGTAGCAACTCCTTGTTGACGGTTCGGACATCACGACACAAAAAAAAAAACGATGTAAAAGTCTTGCATTATATTATCATTAAATCTCCTTTTTTGTGTGTAATTTTTGGAGTATATTTGAATCCTTCAAAATATTTCTTTTAAGTTAGTTGAAGAAATGTTTTCAAAAAAACTCATCTATACAAGAATTAAATTGCAGCTTATTTCGCTTAATAAATGTCACGGCCTAATGACGAACGTGGTTTTTTTTTAAGGGATTTTCTCGTCTTTCCATTTGCTCTATGGCCCCCAACAACATTCACAGAATTTATTGTGGCCCTTGAAGAATTTTAATTAACCCCTGATGTATAGACTAGTAGAAGACCACAACTGTGGGCCACCACCACTCGTAGACTTGAACAAGCAAATATACTCGTCAAGTGATGGATAAAGTGCGATTACTTTGATCACAATGGCAGCTTGTGTGTGTCGAGCTGCAGAAAGACACTCGCCGACAGCTGTGTTCAATTTCCAAACCACTAGGTGGGAACAGAACCACTGCCAGAGTGTCGCTCTTCTGAAGGGAAGCAGATTTAAAACGGCCTCAAAAAAATACCTAAAAAGAACTTTCACCTTGAGGAACCAGGCTGAATGAAATCCCAGGAAGTCTGGTAAACAACCGGGAAACTATTTACTGTCAAGTATGTAAACAAGAGGTCGACGATAATGACCAGGAGGAGCGATCCAGCACAGCAGCGACAAACACAGGAAATATTGACCTACTTAGAAGAGACACTTTTATGTTTGTCAACAGATTGATTTTTTTTTTTTTTTTAAACCCTTGAGTTGCCAAAGTAAACATTTTACACGACTCCCTAATTTAAAGTTACAGACTAGTTGAACAAGCATCTTAAGAGTTCATTAAACTGCTTATTTTCTGGGAGAGTTTAGAGTGAAAACCATTAGATTTACTCTGTAGTCATTAGCGCTGCTGTTAGCTTTAAATCCCTGATCAGTTTAACCAGGGAAACATTTGACTGTGACAACGCACAGCAGGACTCTATGAAGTAAGTGGAATATTGAGGGTTTTAGAGTCAAAAAACATTTTAAATAACATGACATTAAGAGATCTGCTCACGAGTATTGCTCATAAAATGTCAGCACATGGACCGCTATTTTTGATGGGTCTCATTTTAATAAATTTCATGAAGAATTGAAAGCAACTTTGGTTTATGGTGATTACTAGTCTATTATATCATAACATAAAAGTATTTTATTCTTCATTCTATAGCATATGTTAGCAACGGCCTCCAAGAAATGCACAGAACTTAACCCTCATGTTATCTCAGGGTCAAGGTGAGTCCCGAAAACAAATGTGTTTGTTGTTGTATCTCGAGGGTTAAGGACGTTGCCAACATTTGCTATAGAATGAAGCATAAAAGGAATGTTATGATATAATAGACTAATAATAACCAAAGTTGCTTTCAGTTTCCATTCGTTTTTGGGCCTCCGGGTCACCTTGACCCAGATATAAAAACACAGGGTGCTCGATAGGTCTTGTTTTCTTTTAAATCTTCAAGATTTGAGTGCAAATTTGGTTATTACTAGCCTATTATATTGATCATAACACGAGTCTTAAGACTTTTCTGCTTTATTCTACAGCATATGTTCGATATCCTTCCTTGAGTTCCATGATGGTCCGGGGTCTCCCTGCATACAATCTTTAGGGTGACCCCAAAAGAAAGGAATGTCTGTTAGGTCTCCATGCAAAAGTACAGTATGTTTGAGATCAAACCCCTGGTCACCGAAGTTCTTTTGCACCTCAAGAAATGTACAGAACTAAATAGAAACCATTGAAGAAAACTGAGAAATGAGACCCATTGAAAGTCGGGGGATTTTCTTGCAACTGTCAATCACTTTCTATTAGGATCGATGAGATCCAGTAATTGACTTCTGCTAAAAATAATCTTTAGCCGAATAAGAAAATAAATTAAAAGCATCAAGGAATAAAAAAAGTATTTTACAATGAATACAAACCGAATTAAGGGTCATTGCTTGAAGAACCTCTGATTCAACAAGTCGTAGAAAGATAATACATTTCATTCCACATGCAGGAGACTAAACTATCGGAGATGGAAGAATGAAAAAGAAAAGGATATTCTGATGGAATCAAAGAGAAATTTCAGACAAAAACATAGGGGGTCTCTAATGAAGATGGTCGTATCATTCGAGGGTGCAAATCCTCGTCATGCCATGCAGGACTGCAGATCAGGGGAAGTGGGTGTTACCTGGATGGGCCTGAATCCTCCCTTCAGTTTTGGAAGCAGAAAAGAGAGAAGCCAATTTTTAATAATACTGTCACTGGAATACATTACAACTACTAAATCAAACGGGCCTTTTTCAGATGAGCCTGAAAGTCACTTCAACAGCTCGTCCAATGTTGGCGTCAAACACTCGACACCAACGGTTTATGGTTGTCCTATGGTGTTGATGCTTAAATAATAAAGGATAATATACTTTAAGATAGGAAATCAATAACCTTTACATTTGGTTCCTTTAAGTTCAATTTAAAAGTTGACTTTATTGACCCGACCTTTAGATCCAATAGTTGTTTAAAGATTGACATTGAAAGATAATATTGAAGCGCAGGATTTAAATCAAGTGTAAACCATAGATTTTATTTATTTTTTTAGGACCTGTAGCAGGAAAACATTGATTTGTCAAGATCAGAAAACTAGTGTTCATTTTAAAGTCAGGCCAGTGTTGACGTGTGGAAATACAAATGCATGAATCTTCTTATAGTTAAACTGTTGAGAGACTAAATTAAAATGCCTGATTTCAATAATAGTACACATGAATATCCAGATAAAAAAATGTTAGATGCATTTTGTTCATTCATCACTTCCCTGTAATATGCAATACTTCTGCATTAAAGTCAACCACTTGTTAAGCAGCAAGATTAACTGGAATCATAAACAACTTAAGGATTTACCTATAAAAAGGAGGAACATATCTTACTATATATTCATGATAGTTCACCAGAAATTCAAATATTACCAGTTTTAAATCCAAGAAAAATGTATATCCATTTCAGTTTCATGTCCAAAAACACTCTTGTTTAAGTTAATGTCGAGGTATTTGGACGTTTTTAAGTGAGTGTTTTTGGGCGGCGATTTTGAGCACTAGTTGCTGCATTAAAATGTGTTTTCTTTTTCATCTATAACTCTAAAAAAACCGATTAATATGAAAATAATCCCAACCCTTAGTCATCATGAGGGTGAGTAGATAATTAAGCGGGAATTTTTGGTGAAAGATCAAGATTTAAGGATGGAATTCTACCTCAAACAATAACAAGGTCAGAAATAAAAAATAAAAAGACGTTGAGTCGGTCAAGACGTCAAACATCTTAGGAAGCCCTTTTTAAAAACGAATTAAGCACATTTCTAAGATCTGGAGAACAAAAGCTTTACACTCTCAAGGGTCACCCGGATTGATTTTAAAGAGCTCTTTGGTGAAAACAACAGTTGTTTAACTTTCACTCCCAGCGGACTTTGACATTTCTTCTCCCTCCAACACTGAGCAGCTGTGTTTGACAGCCAGGCTCGTTGGTTACACTGATGAGCAGAGGCTTAAAACAACGACGGGACTTGTCTGAGAACAGACTTGCGCCTCAACCAGATGAATGAATTTTTAACATCTCGGCGCACCCTTGGCCGACCATCCAGCACGTCGCTGGAGAACAATAGCAGTTTTTCTCCATGGAGATAAAAAGACTACTGTTCCCGCTTTATCTGCTTCCCAACTCCACTTCCGTGGTGGCACAACGGATCCTCGCGCCAGTTTGTGTCAGCCGGAGCCGTGTGTGTGTGTGTGTGTGTGTGTGTCTGTGTGTGTGTGTGTGTGGTCGCGCCGAAGCCAGGGAACACAGCGACACACGCTTTGACACCCCTGCTATTTATAGCTTCTTAAAAGTTGCTCACAGAAGCAGAGAATGATCCAGGAGGTAGAGTTAGCCACTGGAAGAACAACAGGCCATGAATATTCCTTAGGATTCACAGTTTGAAATGGAGCAACAATGCAAGCGCTGTGTCTCAGACATGAACTCAGCATTGATATGATGCCGGCGAGTCTCTGGAGGTTCGACGAGATCCAGAACGTCATTGACAAGAACAACCACCACGAACACCCCGAATAATCTCATCACCACCTACTGAAGGCTCAGAAATAGAATCTCTCAGGAACGTTAACTTAACACCTTCATTCTCAAACAAACATATTTGCCAAATTTTGTTTTCATAATAACTAGATCATTACAGACTTCCACTAACATTTTTTTTTTCCAGATTTAGTTTTCCTCAAACAGTAGGACTCAAACGACCACATTCTTTAGGAAAATCAACGCGTCTTATTTAGCAGTAAATTTTCTGTTGCAACTGGTTGAACCGAAAAAAAACTACAGTTTGTCAAACTCATAATAGTTTTCTGAGTATTTTACACACTTAATGTTCTGAAATATAGCAAAGTAACAGCTGAGGTAGAATCAAACTAGACACTCAAGAGTCTCGAAACTTGACTGCATTTATGATCAAAGTAAAATAGTTAAACTGATCCTAACATAAATGTTTCACATATCTTTCAATTATTAATTATTCACCAGTTTAACTTCATTTTCCTCATTTGTTTCTTCTAAATGTTCCTTTTTTTTATTGCATTTCTAGAACCTCAGAAAAAAAGATATACAAGTTGGCCCTTAATATATTTTCAAATGTGTTTTAACTCTTTATTTTCATTTGTTTTACTGAAATGTATATAAAATGAATTGATCTACTATAATATCATATTTTTCTAGTGTATGTCTAAAATGACACGTTAGAATTACACTTGTTGAGATTGTTACTTACACCATTAATCTCTTTTTCTCTATTTTGTTGTTCATTATTTGAGATAAATCTATTTTCTTTGGTCCCTTCTTTCTTTTCAGTCACTGTATATAATATAACTTCACAATATATGTTTTGACTCATCACCTTTTATGACACGACTATTATATAGATTTATATATTCAGATCTACAGTACATTAGTCAGGTTGGACTGCTCTCTCCTCATACAGCTGGAGTTAACAAGCAACATATTTGGTTCCTGCCAGTCAAGGAGGATCTGCTGCTGAAGCTCCAGCTTTGAACGTTCATGACGGACGACTTTAGTCGCTTTGTGAAGAAGGTAATTAATTTTTTTGAAGCAAAGAAACAGATTTGCAAATGATTTACGAGCTTCATATTAGAGTTTGATCATATAAAAAAAAAATATCCTAATAAAAACTGACGTTTTATTAACAGGGAAGGTGAATAATTTAAAGTAAAGAAATGAGTATTTCCAGGTCATCAGTAAACTATTGTTATTAATGTGAAGGAGAGAGGATGATAAGTAAGCATGTGTCAGCATTATTAAGAATGTCATACTCCATATATTAGTTTTTTTAAATCGATACACAGGAAGGTTATTCAAATATCTTCTGGTCTGGTCGATAAGAACATGTCTGACAGCGGAGCAGAGGCACAACAAACAGCCGTTTTGCCAGCAGGTACCTGATGGTGGGTCGGTCGAGGGCCCGTGGCAAACTGGCCGGGGGAGGGAGGAGAGGTCCAGGGGAGATTGAAGCAGTGACAGCGAAGCGGGGACGGGAGAAAGCAAAAGAGAGACAAATCCGTGATAAGCAATGATGACATGATTCTGCAAGTACAACACAAATAAGCAAAGGGGAAAATAAAGCACATGAAATATGATGCTCCACCTAAAACCACATTATTATTGGGGCTTAAAATGTTGATCATATACTTTTAAAAAATAAATAATAATAATAATAATAAATTAAGTTTTATTTATGATTTTACGAGCCATTACTTAACGATAAATGACTTGACAATAAATAATCTGACTCTGCTTCAGACCTTTAGTCCACCATGAATCATAAGTGGACCGTGTTTGCAGATAAAGCTGGATAAGTGGTGAGGAGAGCGGGAAGTTTTGAACACGGGCGACCTATGCTTCTGAGAAGGAGTGTAATGAAGTTGACCTCATTAACCTCGTTTAAAGACCAACGGCTCATACTCCCAGGAACAGATTGAGGTCAATCCACACTTGAGCAGCTTCTCCTGGCAGCACCGGGATCTCTACGCTGTCAGGTTACTTTAACAATACCAGAGGGCTTTTTGGAACACGCCGGTTTACGAAGTTAAAACACTACATGCGTTTGAACCTTCGCCAACGGAACTAAAAAGGCAAGAACATTTAAATCAAGTCTGTTGTTGAGGGTTTAATGGTACAGTGGTCCCCTATATTAGCAGAACGTTAGTTTCACGTAAATGATTTGAGAAGTAATAAATGTTTCATTTTTAACTTGCTTAAAAAAATGTTTAACTTGAAATCTCCACATTGCATAAGAGGTGCCATCATTCCCAACAATGCTCTCAGTAACGGTGACCTGATCAGCTCCCATAATGCTTTGCCGCCCAGCCAACCTATTCCAGCTGTCAAAGCACTTATGGCAGAGCATGTTCTGTGGTTGTGTTGAATTTTTTCTGATGTTCAAATAAAGTTTGTAACAATTTCAAGGAGCTTTACTGTTCTTGACAGCAGGTTGTCACAATATATTTAAATATGCATCGCCGTGTGCAAAAATAAAATACTTAAAAGTCCGCAGAAGGTAAACTAGGATCGGGCGAGGGACCACTGAATTCAGCAATGACTTCTAAGGTTAATGTATGACTTACTTTTCAGGTAAAAACAGAAGAAAAAACACAGTGAATCTCAACTAGTTTATCTTAAAGACTCCATTACAAAATCATTTATTTAATTATAGAGTCCTTGGCCGTCCCATCGATCCAAGCAAGGTTTCAGATACAGTCACATAAACAGCAAACTTTCGATGCAATCAAATCTCACCGGGCGACTCTGTGGCTGTGCGTTCATTGGCTGCGTCTGAGGAGAATAAACTAGAGGGGCGGAGCCAGCATTCTGCCCAGGGTTGTATGGAGACTATGGGAGGAAACACGAAATGGGAACAGATGCAGAAAGGATTTCATTACTCACATTCAGGAAAAAAAGATCTGCTCATTAACATCAATAGACAACAGAAAACCCCTCATTAGACAATGTGTGAGAGTCGGGCTCCGTGCTATTGTTCGAATTATTGAGAGTTTACTTCTCGATTCAATCCAATAGTAAAGACCTACTGAGGGGGAATTCTACTGACGTCAGACAGAATAACTTCTGCAGTGTCTAACCAACAATCCAAAGCATTTGGCTAAATGTTTCATTAACGTCTCAAGCACCAAACTCGATCACACCAGGAGTCCAAGTCACGGGCCGTTGAAACGTTCATTTACCAAACTGTGACTGTAAGTACGAGTCTGAGGGAGAACATATTTTTTAAATCTCTAATAAAACTCAATTATCTCTATATTTGTCCTCTGCCATTAAACACTCAATCAAAATTATGTTGAAGGGATTTTCTTGGTGTTATTGCAAGCCATGAGTTTGACTCTAAACTACATCTGCTCCTTAAAGAACTTGAACATATTTCACACAACTGTCTTGTGAACGTATTGTTTAACTACAGTAATTATGGAGCAGAGTCTGTGGTTTGCAAAGCAAGATTTGGGAGGAATATACATCTGTCCCTAAAGGTTGTGTGCATGACGTCAACACAAGGTTTTTTTTTTCCCTCCACTAGAAAAAACAAAACCAAACAATGGTGAACATGTTGAACTCTGAGTGAAATCTTGTTAACTAAGAAGGTAGAATGTGACGGACGAGTTGAACAATGTCGTTTTTTTACACCAACATTGATTGAACTGTTGTTTTGGAAGCCAAAAATTTAAAAATATCTTTAATGATCCTAAATCACTGACGCAGTTTGAAGACCTGGAAGCTCAGAGTGGGAGGTTTGAGACTGTGGTGGAGTTGATCTAAGATAACATCACCCTTTGTATGCCTCCATGTTAAAAACGCAGGAAAAACTGCTTTTTTTTAATGAACCTATTTTTAGTTTTCTTGCCTAAACATGCACAAAGATACACAAAAACACATTTAACAAGTAACAAAGAAAGAGCAGAAAGAGAAAGAAATACCAGGCTATCACAATCCATTTTGATAACTTACATTAACTACGCATGTGTGATTTTACTAGTGATGGTCTGATGAAGCTTCATGAAGCAGTGTCATTATTTTCAGACTCCACTAGATGGCGTCTCTGGACCACTTTCCTCGTTTTAAACTACTGTCCTAACGAACACATGTTATTTCTAAACTGATGGCGCCACCTACTGTCCTCTTAACAACATGACACCGTTTCATGAAGCTTCATCAACACATCACTAGCGATTACGATGTGTCAAGACAAACCGACTTCTTTCGTTTCATACCACATTTTTTTTGCTGACAAAGAAAACATTTATTGAGCTTGTGCGTCTCTTTTATGAATGTGTGCGTGTTTGTGTCACTTGACTAGATCTTGGAATGAAATGGTGAATTGCATGAAAAGAAAACTGGTATCTTAACTATACGTACAGTATAAAAGGAGGCATTTAAAAAGAAAGAATGAACGCAAAGAGATGGAGAACACTGTCAACACTCACCCCTCCGCCTGTCTCCCAGCCCTTAGGGTAGCGATACGGGGAAGCCGTGGGTAACGATACCTGAGAGAGAGCGGGCGAGTGGGCATGACCCGGCGGGGTACCCGCCAAACTAGGGTGTCCCTTTGTGATGTCATGAGCTGTGTAAGGTGGACCAGCATGCCTGGAGACCTGCGTCACAAACCAGGGAAAGGGTTTCAATTAACCGGGACATTATACACAGAGACCCACTAACAGAGGGTGAGAACACATGGCAGCGTCAGGACTCCACAGGTCATTAGTCGACGCTCCCGCTGTGGAATGTAAATTAAGCTCCAGGATTAGCTCGGTATGAGCGCAGGTGAGAGCCCGAGTCCTGCTGAGGTTTACTATGGCCTCATCTGCTGGACTGCGGTGCCAAACTCCTTGGGAAGGAACCAAGGCCTCAATTGGCAGATCTGGGTCAAGCAGTTGTATATAGACAAGCTGTACCTGGACCGTGCACTGGACACGGTCGAGCCTGAGGCCATGAATGACATCATTCACTTCATTGTGTTCATCACAAGAGCCCTGGAATCAATAAAACGATTGGCTGTGTTCACTCGTGTCACAACGCCATGTGAAAAAACACATTTTACAACCATAGTCAGATGAGAGTTGATAGTGATCAGATTGATGTGAGATGTTCCACAAAGTTAGGACGAAACAACAGTATAGTTAGTTTTATCCAATAAATAACTTTCTGGTTTTTATTAATAACTTTTATTATCATTTTTTCGATGCTAACTTTTGAGATGGAGAGAATCGTCTTGTTTAAAATCAAGAGAGGATCTGCTAAACAATAACAACGAAGAAGAGCTCCAGAGGGATCAATAAAGTTTATCCATCTATCTATCCATGTTTTTGTTTGGCAATTCAACCTCTGACCGCTAGTCAGCAGCAGTTCTAACGTCCTCGCGATAACTGTGAGAACCCAGCCGGCTCTAGCAGCTTTTAAAGACGATTTTAGGGCATGTTTTAGTTTTGAAAAACAAAGAATAACTTTGTAAATTTGTACTTGAACCTCTAAACAGTGAAGAAATCTGAAAAAAAATCCTGCAAATGCTTCTTTTGCGGAACACGAATATTGATCCCTGTGTTTGAATTCAATCAGCTGACGTCAAGAATATAACAACATTGTGTGTTTACTATGCTTTGATTGTTTTCCGAAAATTAAATGAAGAAATGTAATATATTGTTGTTCCTACAGTATCAACAGATATCGTATCATTGCCTCTATATCGTGATACGCATCTTATTCTTACCAATACACACACTGCAGCTCAAAAAGTAGGTCAAGCTGTCGGGGGCAGCTCTAATGTCAGTGGAGAGTCTAAATGGCGGATCATAGCATTAGCACTGTAGCTCTTTATGGTTGGGGAAAAGTGGCAAATAAAAGTGGTCGACGTCCCTTCAGAAAACCTTAGAGCTCACTGAATTTCCTTTTATACACTTCGATGAATGCAAAGAGTAAATATGTAACAATAAGATGACACTGTTAAATCTGGGCTTTGATTGGTTAATGCTCGTGTTTTTGCTCTGAAAGTTAAGTTTTCTACTGGAGCCTTTACTTCAGTGACCGCTGTTAAATACCATTTCAGTCGAGCAACTTCCTACATGACATCACACGCTAAAACAAAATTCTAGCGTCAAAACTCAACTGATGGATCAGAGGACACACTTTGTAGCACACATAATACATTTACGTTAGCAGAATGTGACAACGTCTCTGATTGGCTGAACCCAGTCCCATTTAAACTCAAGAGTCCTCAATACATTTCAATATTTTTTCGAAACGGACATTTAATTGGTTATCCTTGTTCGTCCCTTGAAGGTTTGTATTGCAATCTTCAGTTACCAGTGAATTTTTTTTTTTTTATTCAGGTTTCAGCCAATCACAGGCGTCGTCACATGTAGCTCGGACACGTTCTGTTGTGCAAGAATGGTGTCGGCCAGGGAAAGTAAGAGATTTTCTTTTGTTAATATAATTGTTTTTTGGTACAAAGTGCTCTCAAATGATTCAGTTGAAGTTACATTTACCCATGAAATAGCTTTTAAAGTCTTTGGCGTTTGCAGCATATGATGTCATCACGTAGAAAGTGTTCAGAACGAAACAGTAACTATGCCAGAAAAACACGCATTCACATGCGTTAAGGTCGCCCCCAAACATCTAGCACTAGCGCAACTGTTGGTATCAGTACTAGGACTGCTATATTAAAATGATAAATAATTAAAAATAAAAGGTAATACTATCATTTAAACAATTTCTATGCAACAATGTTTTCAAATCCTATCAAAAAAACGTAACCGTCTTCCAGGCATCACAACCGCAACATGGATCATAAATGTTTTTTAAGTGGGCGCTGGTCCAGAAACATGGATGCTCAAATGCGTCCTGACTTGACTGCAGGTGCTGCTAGATTCTCAGCAGAATCACACACTGTGACTGAGACCAGATACTGCAGGAGAACAGCAGGGGCTCCTGCAAAAAAAAAAAAAAAACGGTACACATTTCTCAACCAAAAACCTACTCTTAGGAGGGATTTTTTTTTATGTCTGCTCAACCCTGTGATGGGATTGGTCAAAGATCGCCAGGATACTTTCGAGGCGGTCTATATTCTCGCCTATATCTGGCTCCACGCAGTACGGCGGCACCACATCCCTCAATTTCCTTTGTGTGGCCCACTTCCCTCAGATGACCCAGGATAAAGCAACTAATCTAGCTGCCGTTGCCAGGGGAGGAGCCTGCTCCGGGCGAACCACTGATTCTGAGGACATACGGTTTGATGGGCTGGGGGAGGGGAGGCCAGCAGCTGTATAGGAGCTGTACGTGCAGACGTACCATCGCTCGGATCCGGTCCTCGACGGGAGGCTACACCCTCACTTTCATGGCTCATTAAAACATTACTTCAGCCTGAAATTCAACATTTCGTTTAAATACATCTGGTAAATCACACAATTGAATGATGTGAATATTATAAATAATTACTATTGTTAAAACATTCATGGTGAAATACACTGTACCATTACTGACAACCTCACGACAGTTTAAAGTTCATCCGAGGACACCTTTGTTTTTCCCTTTAAAAACACATGTTCATTCCCTTTTAAATGGACGGACAGCTGAGGATCAAAGGTACACGACACACCAAACATAAACAACAGAATGGTGTAAGAAATACTTCCGCAGACACAAAAGCTTGTCACCGATTGCAAGAATGACGCTTCATGTCAGCGTCTGCTGGGGTCGCCCTTTCAATAGTGTTGCACTCACACGCAGACGTTCAAAGGTTTTCTGAGGTGACCGACTCTCCCTCCATGTTTTCCCACCACCGGGTAACAAAGGAGAGACATTTTTTACAAGCGTGCTCTGCTCATTTACTAGTTTAAAAAGAACCACATGTCGTTATCTGAGCCTGTTTGATGCATTTAAATTCTTTAAAACTACCTCAAGTGACCTTTAGAACTTGCTTTATACATCTTTTTAATGACCAAGATATAATATTTTTTTACAGTTATTATCTTGATAATTAGTTACCTGAACTCCTCTGCTGAGATCCAGAAGATAAACTATAGATGCCGAATTAAGGGACCTCGTCTGTGTGAAATCTTAACTTTTTTTTTATCTTCCCAATTCCAATTATCGAGCGAGAAGCCGACATAACCGTCACGTCTACTTAGATTGAGATTTGACGCGTTGGAGTAACTAGGGAACTTTTAACGTGATGATGGAAAACACATTTATAAAAGTCGATAAACAATCATCCAATTTCCTTTAAGACATCTACATTACAAGATTACATATTTTCCCCATTAAAGACTTAATTAAAGTACAATATACACATACAACCGTTTTCATTATCTGCTGATATTGCCTAGAACAGATGTTACCAGCACTTAATTTAACCAGTGCCATGTCTCGAATCGTATACTTCCCTTAGTGCACTGGTTAGAAAGCATCAGGATAGTGTACATACTAACTAGTAGCAAATTCCCGACAGATAGTATGTCTCAAATCGAATAGTGCCACTACGCACTAACAAGAATTTACGCGACAGCTTCTTCTTCTACTACTGTAGCTGTAGGAACACTATCGACACCTGCTGGCAGCACGTTTTGACTGGATCAAGAAATATGAGAAACAAAATATTGGCGAGATATTAACGCCGGTATCGGCACCGAAGTCGTGCCATCCTCGTACTGCTGCTGAAAATGCACCTGTAAGTATATGCATTTATATATAAATATTTTTGACGTAACTTCCGTTTACAATGTAAACGTCATTGAGATTAAGTGTAGAAATTGTCCATCGATCCATACTCTGGTTTGTGGGCGTTTTAGTGACAATTAAGTGTGTATGGAGAACTACATTTCACATACTAATAATTGAGATGCACTTATGCGCCAAAAAATACTTTTTAAGTTTAAGTACGTAAGTATGCGATTTGAGACGAGGCTCAGGTGTAGATACTGAAGCTACATGGATCTCATCAGATGTTCAGATGATAGTTAGAGATACTAACACAAGTATACTGACTAGAGATAACGGTCATGACTGTGTGACAAACCATCTACAGTCAAATTAATATGGAGTCAGTGTGGAGACAAAGAAAAACATCCGCAGGTAGCAGTGAAGTTTTAGTCATTAAAGATCACTTTATATCAGACCACTTTAGTTTCCAATAAACCATTGGTTTCTACTCATCAGTGGTCGCTCCACACCTCACTCTCCCTCAAGTTAAAAGGTGTTCCCAGGTCAACCAAAAAGCATAATCTCTCCAGCAAATCCAGGGTCAGCCAAAGGGCCTCCTCAAAGTTCAGTATCCCAGAAGCAACTGACCAGGAAGGTGTAAGGAAAGTAATATGCCTTAAGCCATATTAAGCAGCTCTCTTTGATGTAGGGGAGCAGCGCTTCTACTTCCACTCTCTCATGGACAACTACAGCATCTCAGCTTGTATCAGAATTCTTTATCATTCTGTAATACACTAAAGAGTAGGAATGTAAAATTCTCTCACTCGTGAACTCCCTCACCTGCTGTCGCCCTCAACATACATCTTGATGATGAAGTTGAATCGAAAAACCTTAGGTAGGAACATTTAAATGAGATCAACATCACCACTTAAAAATGTTGTTTAACTTGTTTATTCACTGTCACACTTGTTTTATAATTTCCTTGTTTAATAGTTCCCCTTAAGAATCTTTGTTATCTTTTGTAATCCGTTTGTAAGGTGTCCTGAAAGGTACCTTATAAATAAAATGATTTATTATTTTATCATGGAAACGACGCATCGGGGGATCTGAAAGGCAATCGAGTGACAGGTATTCCAAGTAAACAGAATACTTGTCAATACATTACAACAGTATAGTACAGTAAACAAAACATATTTGAAAAAACATATTTTTGCCAGTTGCAATACTTACACTATAAACAGCAGCGACTCCAGGCTGTGTGGGAAAGATCCGTTCATCCAGTGATGGCTGAACCCGTGGAATTCTGGAAATGCATGTTTTAAGGTAAACTGTATTTCATGAATGAGACAACAACAGTTTTGAGAAACTATTTTGAGGAAATGCGAGTCCACGTATCGACACCATAAACATTTACACCAATCATTTAATTTCGTTTGAGTCAGGGGGGTTTTCCTGAACGACCCAAACGCATGAACAGTTTGATATCTAGGATTCCCAACCTCCCCTGCCCTTCCTAAAAAGGCCCCATTCGACAGAGCACACAATGTACCTTCACTGTCTGCAAGTGTGAAAAGGAAAATCTGAAATGGATTTCAGGGCCAGCAGGGGCATGTCAATGGAGTAGCCGGAATATAAACTGTCCAGCATCTACTGTGTACTGGGGTAGGCTTTAATCAAATGGATTAAAAATGCTTGATTTATATTCTTTGGATTCTCTGATATTAGAAAAACCTGAGCAGTTTACCTCTTAAAAACTAAAACAAACAGCTCAGATATACAAAAAAAAAGCACAACAACAGGAACAACACGTGAGGTCATGAGGTTCAAAACTTGCTCAGGGAGTCTACGACGGACCAGGTTGACAGACAGTGTACTCTCTGCAAACGTAAGCAGTGCCTACAGGGCAACCATTTCTCCTGGCTCACGGCCAGCCCAAGATACCAAAACGACAACACAAGAGCTGGATTAAGAAGTGAAAAGAAACATTCATTTTTCAGAAATGTTCGTGTGCATCTCCTTTGAGGCTCTTCCTCTCAGTTTGCTGGTGTTGCTTTGCTAGAGTGAATTACATCTCTGCGGGATAATGTATACATTCGGATGATGTAAAATTATTTGGGAAACACAGCATCTTTTGGGAAAAAATGCTCAACAGCTGCATGCCTAACAGTGAAAAGAGGCAAGCAACAGCAGAGCGACACTGATCTGGATTCACCAAAAAAAAAGATTTTCTTAGAAATCTTCAAGCAATTGCAGCACAATTAGCAGTAATAATAATAATTAACAGTATTATCTTGATCTTTAAAGTATGTACTTTTTTGAGTATTGTTTTGATTGTTTAAGCGCTTTGTGACCCTGGTCTCGAAAAGCACTATATAAATAAATATTACTTACTTACAATTGGCAATTTATTAGAATAACAAAAAATCCCAAATATCTTCCTAACTGTGGAATATTTGCAATTGCTCAAATGGCTGGAATAAATTATATTCATATTGCATCAAAAAAGTTAAAAATAAAATAAAATGTTGCTACAAGAAGAAACACTCCGGGGACGTGGCTTTAGGTAAAGGTAGGGCTGGGTATTTAGTTATTAATTTGATACCAGTTCCTGAGCAAAACCTTTACGATACTAACTTTATGAGTTAAAACTATGATACTGATCAACTGATAAAACTATCACAAAGAACAATAGTAAGAATCTCGAGTTTCATTTTTTAGCTTTGGTAAATATCCACTTCAAGCTATCTGACTGTAAAGAAGAATACTTGCTTACAAGTAACAAATTAATCTGATGTTCACCGTCTTTGTCAAGTATTATTTGTTCCACACATTAAGTTTTAATCATGGGCAACAAAAGATGAAGCACGGGACGACTGAAGCATTTTGGTTGGCGACACAAAAGAACTGTAGTTCAATACCGACAGTAGGAAAAGGTAATGATATACATTTGTGGCATAATGAGGATTCAAAAGTTCAAATAGACGCGTGCACTTCGCAACATGTAATAACCCTGAACCAGTTTAAAAAAGCTACAGTAAGCGCCGTTGGCCATTACCATGACTCATGTGAGAATTGAAGTTTTCTCGTGACAATGCATTGTATGGCCTCGAAGCAGAAACACAGTGTTCCGAGGTGAATTAAGGTCTTAGAAGTACTGCGTGTCGACGCCAATACTAGAGCAATGAAAAAGAAAAGGGAAGCGATTGAAGCATCTTAAGCCACAAAGACTGCTCTGTTCAATATCCTTTGGCTTTGTATTGGTTGTTTTTTGTATTCAAGGAGCAAACAATTATTCATCAGAACAAAAAAATCCAAATCCATTCTCAAACACACTTTGATGATCCTTGCCTGATCCTAATCCAATGGGTTTAATGAAATTAACTTGCTGGGTTAGCAAAAACAATATATAAATCAGTGGCTATATAAGATTAAAAAGAAAATAAATCAATAATGATTAAATCCACAAAGGTCTATGGGAGAGAAAAACAAAATAAAAGGTATTATTTGGATCGTTGAACGTTATTACTTTTGAAATATAATCATGATAACTCACTGCTTCGACCAAACATGATATATATCCTGTACATAACTGGAATTCCTCATCCCTCACTCAACATTATGTAATCTATCACAATTAATGTAATCCGTCCACGACAAGCACAGACAAATCCACCATCATCGGGATCTAAGGGTGTCTTCGGCGTATGCAGGTGAAAGCTCGCTTGAGAAACAGACTCGTCTTGTGCTCCGGGGCTGTTGGGAGAAGGTTAGGAGCTAAGATAACACGGCTCGGATAATGATGTCAGAAAAGACAGCTGAAACCACAAGGGGGTTCGCCCGCGATTTGACTTTTCCATCAGTTACTCTAAAAACCCTTCACACCGAAACCCTGCTAGGAGAGGACGAGGTGACGAAACTCGTATTTCTACCAGCATTTCAATGAAGTATAAGCCATCACGACCTGCCACGGTTTGGCCAGCGATGACACACGTTCTCTCCAGACCTCATGTTCTGGCTGGCAAGGGTGGGAACGAAACTGATACACGGGGAAAATTATTTTCTTGCTCATCCCTTTTCATCCTCGTCCCTCGCTCCATCATTCATCTGAAACCAGAGCAGCTTATGGGCGGCACAATTATCCAATTTACATGGTTACGTTGACGGAGAGGAGCCAGAGATCCATCACGATGGCATCTCATGCTGCGAGTGGCTCTACCTTGAGGTTATTTCTTCACATGGAAAGCGTGGCTTTGAAGAGAACACACTTGCTATTAACATAGACTTGTGTACAAATACTGTGTTTCACTGTTATTAACTGAAGAGTACATAATGACACTGGTTGTACAGATTCCAAAGTTAATTATAGATACACTGCAGATTGCTTGACGGAATATCTACTACACAACACCATCTTCACGCCTGCTTTTACTCCCATTTAGTTTATCCTCCCAATTCTGTTTCATTCTAAAACTTCTTACCCTTCTTTCATTGCCATTATTATACGATAATCAATCATGCTGGTTTAAAAGCTCACTCCATCCACTCACTTCTTTTATCACTTATCTGACTCCGAGTTGAAGGCACAACATTCGCTCTGCTCAGAGAGAATACTTTCATTCCAAAACTGCAGTACTCCAGTTTAATGCAGTGTCCCAGGTCTGCCCCAGAGCCACAACACTAGACAAATATAACCAGGTAGTTTTTCCAAAGGCATTCAAACTAGACGATGAGCAGCCTTGACTCGCTAAATGTCGAGTATTTGGAATTTATTTCAACTTTCTATAAGCACTTCAGGTAGTTTTTCAAGGATGAGTCCAGCTACCCTGCAGATAGAACTTATTTTACCGGTACCCTCCGTCTTGTAATGTTGTTCACACAACAGTAGGTGAGGGTATGAAATTAAATTGACTGGTAAATTGAGAACTTTGCCTCTTGGCTCAGTTCCTTCATAAATGAGAAGAGTAACTTTACAAACCCTAGTGCCTTCGGATGGTGCACTGGACGGGCTGGATTAAGTGTCATTCTATAAAAACCATTGCCTTTCGTGTCTGGTTCAGTTCATAAGATCTCGGAAATTATTAATACATACATGCTTTAATCTAAACAATCCTATACCGTCATACTATTTTTAACCGAAAACATTCAGGTTTAGAGTGTTTTCCTGAATTGAATTACTTACTACTACCTTCAATACTATACCAATGCTTTTAATTAAAAGTATAGTTTCTGATACATTAGATATACATCAGTGCATGACGAGGGAAAACGTGTCAAAACTTAACATAAATCATACTAGCAGCTCAAAATACTCATGACAGTGGATACATCGTAGGCAGGCTTGGTTGCATCTTGACGTCCCTTTAACTCACAGTGAACTATGAGCCCAATAAGGGGAGAAGCTACTGTTGCCGATGTTTTATCATCGGTTCCGTGAAGCCAGTGTTGCTGAAGACGGCGCCGCCAGACTTACAAACACAAGAGAGCAACTGGAGAGGATGATACAGCTCAGACAAAAGTAATCTGCCATCGATAAATCAATTGATTAACTAGATCTATGAGGACAACAATCGCAGCCACGAGTGCAAAACACAAACAAAAACAAAGTCAGCCAGCGTCACTTAGCTCTATCATCAACAATCATTTCTGTCCCAACATTCATCAAGACCCGTCACTTGACTGGAAGAACTTTCAGAGAAAGGAGTTCGGGAAGTTAGCGGAGGCGGCACCAGATGGTGACGACTCCGACCCTCGTCCTCCAGGCTAGCCAGCTCGTCGCTAACATTTATACCAGCACACACACATTAATGGATAAAAGCCTTCAGTGGCAGCTTGATGTTGCCGGGACTGCTCTTTCACTGCAGTACTAAAGGGTTGGACTCTTCTAAACCACAAAAAAAACGCAGATTTAAATGAACTCAACAGGCGAAGCTGCTTTGAAAGGTAAAAATAAAAAAGGTATTGTCATAACTGAAGTGTTTTTTTTTCAATCAGGCTTCGTATCGTCACCAACAGAACCAGGTCTAGACGACAGAGGCAGGACTATTGAGAGTCGGGATGACTCAAGGTTAGTCTGAGGCCGAAGCTGTCCGTCTGTGATTTCGTAAAGAACTTGCTCGCACTTTCAATTGTTGCAAGTCTTCCAAAAAAGAAACATTTTTGTGCATCAACTGTGAAGCAATGTGTATGTTAAGAACACGCTAGAAATGATTGTCAACATAAATTTAAATGGCTAAACAAGGTTAACAGTTAGGTAATCTTTGCTTATGAAAACATTTTCTTAAGAATTACATCGCCATATTTTAGTTTTTTTTCCATATATTAACAGTCTTTATCCTGGTGAAAAGCCACACAAATCTATAGCTGCAGGCAACTGTAGCAGGAAATGCATGTCATTTTTTGTTGTATTGTTTTTATACTTTGCAAACAGTTGCTTTAACTATGAGATTTATTGATGAATCTTTTGTACGGTCTTCTATGAAACTAGGTTAAAGTTTTCAACAGTCACGGTTCCAAAAGGAGACCCACCTCCTCTGGAAAGAAAGCCCCTACATTTCGACGAATAACGACTCAGCAGTTTATTTATAACGCCCTACAGTAAGTAGGCTTTTGAGATCCATTTCACAAGCCGACTGCACACACACACACACACACACACAAAACAAGACGACAGTGTTGTGGGAAACACCAGCTGTATACACATGTGACGTCGGTCAGTTCTAGAACAAACTACAGTGAACTTATTTTTTTATGTTTTAATCAAATTCAAGACGGAGATGTAAATAAAATGGACACTTTTGGAAAGTCTCTTAAAAAACGATGCCAGACAACAGGAGCTCAGGGAAACAGGACGTGGGGATAAGACCAGTACCCTCAGCTGAGCCAGCGACGGGGTGAGGTGAATTGGGAGGGTGGAAGGAAAAAGAGGGAGGGCTCAAGCCGGCCGGGTGACCTGGGCCTTTTGTTGGCAGATGGTGGGAAGCGCCACCTTGGCCTCCCGCTCTGAATGCTAAGCAGCAGCGCTATTGTCTGGCAAGTGCAGCAGCAGACGAATGTGCCGGGAGCTTCTCAAGCGACTTAGACCGGGAACAAACCGCCAACATGTTCCACCTCCACGTTCAGGGGATGCCATGCTTCAAGGTTCTGCACACCGCTCGGGCCAGACAAAGCATAACATGTTCCCAAATTCTTGACCTCGGGAGGTCAAAGCAGTGGGGTCACAGGAATGCCAGTCTCACATACTCAGACGTTTTTTATCCTCTACTCAACGACAAAAGGTATAATTGCCACACGAAAAGTAAACAGCTTGCATTGCTGGCATTTTTAAATAATCCAGCGCTAATGTTGCCCTGAGAGGCAGGTTTTTTTTCCCAAAGACATTAACGCTGAGAGCAGATAAGAAGACCCAGAAGACCCACATTAATATTTTATAATTAGTCCTTCAAGTAAATGAATGCAACACAGCCATTCTGCTCCAGCAAGTATATTGAAGTACACGGAAGTGTCAACGAGACAAAGAGGAAATAAGAATTGTGGGCAACAGATTGAGTAGGCAAAAAAACCTCACTATTTCTTTCTTATAACATTTTAGACCGAAATGACGCAAACCACGTGCAAAGCTGCCTTTGTTTGTTTTGGATTAGTGAGACGCTAGAGATTTCCTTTCTTTGGTGTTTGACTGCTAAAGCAGTTGTTGGATTACAAGCTTACTTGAGTTTAATAACATGTAACGTAGGTTTAGCCGCAAGAATCTGATCGAGCTGCGATACTCGCACACCTTTTTTTGAATTGCGGTGTCAGAGTGGAAGATATCATCGAGAAAATAATGACAATAATGAGAGAACCGTTACCATTACTATGAGGTAATACCTCGATAATATACATGGCGTGGTCGTGTGTAACCTCACAGCAACAAGGCCATGAGTTAATCTTTACGGACTTTGTTATCTGGTGTGGGTTATCCAAGGTACTTGTACAGACCCGAGTCAGTCTGCGTGTACAATATGTATTCAATGTGATGAACTCGTGACAGACGTGGGCAAAGTGTGACCCACGGGGGTAAATAATACGATAGAACTAACTCAACTCTTCATATACAGTCATTTATTAAAGTTATTTTTTCTAAGTATTTGCTATCTTCAATGAGTAATGTTTTGGATTTTTATGAAAATAAAGTGCTTTTCATTTACATTTATAAATTGAATTATATGAAATTAGACCAATTACATAATGGCATTATAATGTTTTTCTCTTTTGCATTGGAGGCATATTATTCTCTTTTTTTTTTCATTTAGAATCTTTAAATATAATAAGATTTAAAAAATATGTTATTGTTCCTTCTCATTTTGGTTTAATTGCTTGTACACCTCTCACCCTAAGTAGCTGGGACAGGCTTCAGCCAATATATCAAGGTTAATTGACAGATCGTAGATAATTTATATAGACTAGCAGAATAGAATATATGTGATCTCCAATTCACGATCCTTTTGATTCATTTCTTAAATGAGATTGACCACGAAAACCTTCAAATATATTCAACAGTTCAACGAAACCCAAGGTCAAGAAACTAGCTCTGCCTAAATAAACAGGAATAAACCGCAGGGTTCTAATGATCACCATCAACTACACTCGGATGCAAACGGGTGGCAATGAGCTGAGGAAGTCTTTTAAAAGTCAACATCGCGAGGAAAGTGACGCGATGACCTTTGTTGAAAGAGTTCCAGAAGCATCTCATTTAACCACTAATGTACAAAACTCTCTTGACTACTTGACGACTACAGTACCGACGGCTCGAATCAGAAACTGACGATGCATTGATCAAATGTCAAATCGAGGCATTGTCAACGAGCAATATTTCATAAATGCAGAATTATCAGTCAATGGAAAAGGGTGTCCAGATATTAACTTCTGAACTAGAGTACAGAAAAGTGTCATTATACTCATCAACATGAAACCCAATCACCTTAAGACTGAGCTGTCAAACCAGTGGATTTTTAACAAAACCAATAAAAGAAAACCAAGAAACAATTAGAGGGAAGTAAGATCCCTGGAGATCACCGTTTACAGCAGCCACTAAATATTTCATTGAGGTGGCCTTCTCTGGCGATAGTAGAAGAGACTCAAACGTTTTTTTCCCCCCTTTCTTTCTTTTCCACCAACAAAGAATGGCCAAGAAAAACCGATATATAATTAATCACTTTTTGAAACGACTAAAACAATGATGAGGACCAGCCAAGACGACCCAAGTCACAATATATTTTCTTAATCAATTTTAGGAAATTAAGATGCGTTTTACACAACGTGAATGTTTAAATAAGAGCCAAAAGCTTCCAAACACACTTCCAGAAACAAGTGCAGGATAATGTTGGAGGGAAGGGAGGGAGTGTTGACCAGATAGAAGGGTGAGAGCATATGGGGTTAACTGATAAACAGTGCGTCTTAACTTTTAACAAAATGTGACAATCTAAAAACATCCCCTGTGCCTGTTTAAAAAAAACCTGATCACTATCAGTACAGTAAACAAACACACCTACACTTATCAGCCGTCATGGAAGAAAGTATTTTCAGTGTCAAACTAAATACAAAGAGAGTCTCCAGTCTCATATTTTGAAATCTAAGATTCAATAATTAAAAACCCTGAAAACACAACGCCCGTCTGTGAAACAATGGAGTGTTTTGACCCTGCCATGATCCGCTAATTTCAAATATCTGAAACAGTGAGCGACTGAGACAACAAAACATCCGAGCCTGGCGCGAAGCTGTCGGATCAGAGAAGGAAAAAAAAACAAAAAAAAACGACCAGCTGCGGGCAGGAGACATCAGCTTAAATCAGCAGACTCACACCACCGCCACCTTGCTGTAAATAAAACAGGCGATGACATAACCGCAGTGACCCACTCCACCAAAAGTAGGTTACAGTATCACCGGACAATCTCTGAGCAAACTCACTTTCATACTGGTCATAAAGACCAGGTACAGTGATCGTATCATGACAGAAGCCTGACAGGGATAGTTCACCCCAATTTCACTTATTTTCTACTCACCCTCATGTCCACTAAGATTTGGGATTATTGTCAGAGTAATCGGTTTCTTTTGAGAGTTATAGACAAATGTTTGTTCATTTTAATGTAGCGACTGGAGCTCAGTTGTCTTCGTCGCTTCATCTTCGTCCAAAAAGACACTTAAAAACATCCAAATACTGCTCGTCTGTAACGGGAATTGAAGCCTCAACATAAGAAATTGTTATTCAATTAATAAGAAAAGTCTTTGTTTGTAGCTTAGTGTAGCTCGTCCCTGAGATCACAGCTATACAGATGTCAAGAGTATCCATGAGGCACTGGGATCTTCTGCAAACAAGTTTAAAATATAGAATTCTTCCAGAACAATCTTTTAATGTCGAGGCTTCAGTACAAGATGGACGTCACAGAGGAGCAGTATTTGGATGTTTTTAAGCGTGACAGTGAGCGACAGTCATATGAACATTTCTGCCTATAACTCTAAAAAGAAGCTTTGATCTTATTTAATGTTCAATAAAACCAACAAAATGACATGTTGTTCAAGTGCTAAAATGGGTCAGTGTGACAGTGAGACCGTTAACCCTGATATAAAACTATATTTTAAATGATAATTTTTAAACAATAAGACGATCTGTTAAGTCATAAACACGTCCAGGTTGTTAGATATTAGCATGATGCTAATGGGCTGACAGGCCTGTCAAGGTGTAGCAGCCGCTGGTTTATGTGGGAAAGAGGAGGCGCGGCTTCCCCTCGGAGCGACGACACCAGTCGCTGTAAACACGAACATTAAACCCCTTTTAAAACCACTTTCACGTACCGTCTGGTGACGGAATGTCTTCCACATCTGACTCGATCAAGAACCTGCGCTAATGTACGTAGTTTAGCTCGCTAGCTAAACCCGAACAAAGCCGGTAACCAGGGGGGGGGGACTGCCGGTGAGCAAGTTTTTAACCCCCGGTCCACGGGAGGAAAGACGCATAAATAAACGCAGTTAATGCAGGGATAAAGAAATCTACTTAAATGTCCATTATATTCAGAATTTAAAGATGTTTAGCTTCAAGACCCGGTGCGATAAGCTAACGCTAGCTTACTTAGCTAATTGGCTAAAGCGTTCCCTCCCCTCCCTGCGAGTTCATCACCGCCGCATCCACCTCAACACCCGGCGGCCCGTCACCCCGAAACACCGCAGGTGTTGTCACAAAAAAAAAGGATACTGTGGCGGCACCGCCTGAGGGGCTGCCGGGGCTCCCGGCGGCAGCGACACGGAGGTCAGGGTCGCCCGCAGCTGGCTCGACGGAGACGGACCACCTCCGGGTCCGCTGACTGCGACAACGGCGGCTTTGGGGACCACTTTCGGTGGCAAACTCATCGCAAAAACCCGACAAATAAAAACAAAAAAGGCGTCTTTTTTTTAATAAATACAGATGTAAGCGACGCCTACATGCATGGAGCAGGCGCGGCGGACGCAGCAGGCCGAGGAGAACCGAGCTCGAATTGCAACACGGGCGTCTTTTTTCATGGAGAGTCGCTGCTCGGATCAGCGGCGCAATTCATGGGGACGGTTCGGAAGGTTTAGCCTCCCTTTAGCCCGTCCTGGAGCCTCCGCGGATCCCGGGCCCCGGTTCCTCTCCCTCTCTGGGGGGAAAAAAAGCAATACTCGCCGCGACCGTTGAGCTCACTCGGTGATGGACCTGGTGGTGTCGACGGGCGTGTTTTCGATCATTTTCCCGGAGAGATGAGAGACTTCGCCAACATGGCGTTGCGGCCGCTTCCAGCAGTCCGGGTAGGACAGACCACTCGGCGATTCTCGGCCAATTACGGAGGCGCTCGGGAGAGCTCGGGCGAAGCTCGCGATCACGTTGAGGATGTCAACACTTTTTCAAAACGACTTTTTAAATGTATTTATTTTAACGTAAATATATAGATTTTATTCCATCATTCATTTACAATTTATTTTTAAAATATATATAAAGAAAAAAAAATATCGCAACATAAAACCGATGTACAAAGAATCGAAATTCAAAACTCACGTTAATGGTTGAACCATAAACTTTCTCTTAATAAAAAACATTTTTTAATAGTATTGTTTTAAAAAAAACAAACCTAAAAGATATTTTGCTTACTGCGTCTCAAAAAAAACA
The DNA here is from genome assembly GCF_982586985.1 of Callionymus lyra. NCBI lineage: Eukaryota > Metazoa > Chordata > Actinopteri > Syngnathiformes > Callionymidae > Callionymus > Callionymus lyra. The sequence goes on along the minus strand of NC_141827.1, from coordinate 6,795,161 downwards.
ATTGTTAAACCGTCGGTGAATGACTAGGACGCCACCGTCTGGTCATCGCTAGTATTACCATTGTCATCATATAAATATAAAATATATAAAATATAAATAATTGCATCATAGTATATGGCATCGTGTCACCATTTTCTAGAATCAAAACTTGAATATTTTAACTTTTTCGATTATATTATTAATATGTATTACGGAATCAATCATCTCTTTATAAAAACTATCTGTAAATGTATTTATTTTAAAATAATTTACCTGATAAACAATAATCTTGATCCTTGAATTTACCGCCGAAGACCACAAACTGTGAAAGTCAAAATAACTTCTTAATAAAAGCTGTAAAGACATAAACAAATTAAGTACACAAGTGTTTTTTTTTAAACGTTTATTTTACTATACAAAATAATCTGTGATAGCAACAGAACAAAAGTGTGGAACATTACGGGAAGAAAAAAAAAACATTAGAAATTGAAATAATCCTTTAAAACTATACTTCATTCCCATTTCCAGGAATAGCAGACATTAAACAGGCATCAATATGATCCTTCGAACAATCTTCTCCTCACAGTCGAAAATGACTTTGTTGACGTGATCTTCAGTAATCCAGAAAAACAACCACATACCTTAAAAAAAACATTCATCCCATCGTGTCAGAAAATATATATTTACACAAATTAACAATTAAAACTCCTCAAATATGGCTTAACAGACTTGTCACCGCTTCACTGTCGACCATAAATAAAAACTACAGAAAAGTAAAGGAGAAAGTCCAAGAGCAAAATTACAAACATTGAGTGGAGTTAAAATATATTTTTAAGACTGATCCCACACGTCGTAAGAGTTCCAGTGTTGAAAAAGCAGATATAAAGAGTGAGATTTAACTTCGTAAGTATTGCAATATTCCATTCAGGGCAACTTTTGACTCTGAAAAGTACTGGACAGTGGTAAGGCATTTGGATATTCAGTGGTTCTGGTGAAGAGTTCCTCAGCATTAGAAGTCAATGGGGGGTGCAGGGGGGGGGGGGTTACCAGAGGTCACATTTATGTTTGGGGTTCATGGGAGCACCGGCTTTGCAGCCGAAGTGCTTGGAGAACTCCCGTGAGTTGGAGATGGTGCCGATGACTCTGAACCTCGAGGGACTGTGAGGGTCCGTGATGACGCCCTCGTGCGAACTGTCGGGGGTCCTGACCGAGCACCAGATCTGGAACAGCACCGAGACACCATCGTAAGCAGTAGTTCGGGATCAACAGCAATTTACAAAGTCCTTGAATCAGTAAAATAACTTGTACAACACAAAGTGAAAAAAGACTTATAAACATGTAACACGAAAAATATTTGTATATTAAGTGTCTTCAGTGTCCTCGAGTTTTCATTTCTTGTTTATTTATACATTTCCTTTATCTTTCAATAAGCAGACCCTTCTTTATCTCCTGTAATCTTGTTAGATGATACTCAACTGCATCTTGTTTTAAGTAGTTTACCAGAGGCCTCCTGCAAATACTGTCGTTTTTTAAATGGTTGACTTTTCTCCTCGTAACGCTGCCTCTTGACTGGTTCAGATTTCTCTCAAGTACTGAATCTCATATTCTGCACAATAAATACATCCTTGTTTCACCGAGAGAAAACTCTTGATCTTGTTTTTGACTCATCATCCATAACTTTTTTTTCTATTTAACAGTGAATATTTGCCTTATTTGAAGCTGATATTTCTAAAGAGTCTAAACTTTCATGTCCAAACGTCCGTCTTTGACCCGGATTTAAAAGTGGATAAAACATATTTTAAAATATCTTTAAAATTAAAAGTGATAGTTCACCCAGAATCCAAACTTCACTCATGTTCTACTCACCCCCATTATTAGTTATAGACAAAAATGTTTGTTCATTTTAATGTAGCGACAAAAAGACACTTAAAAACATCCAAACACCTCCATATACTGCTCGTCTGTAACGTCTATCTTGTGTTGAAGCCTCGACATGAGAAATTGTTCCGGGAGAAATTCTAAATTCTAAGCTTGTTTTTAGAAGAAGCTAAAAGGCTAACGTGCTACACAAACAGGAAGTACTCCGCTTGTGATATTTACCCAGAATACTTCCTGTTTGTGTAGCGTGTTATTGCTTCAACGTCTGCTACAAACCACCACGAACCACAAAGCAAACCAAGCTCCAGTCGCTACATTAAAATGAACAAACATTTTTGTCTATAAATCTAAAAAAGGAACAGATTACTCTGAAAATAATCCCAACTCTTAGTCGACATGAGAGTAGAAAATAAGAGAAGTTTGAATTTTGGTATCAATGTTTTCCATATTAAGGCTACAGGAAAATAACTTTAGGCTTTAGGTGAAGCTGATAAATTAATGTTTTGTTAAGTTAGCAGAATAAACTGGTTGCATATAAATATATTACTTGGAAAAAAAACAAGATACATTACTTGTGATGTTTATCTAGATCAGCTTTAAACTTGGTTGCATATGAAACCATTGATCAATGATGAGAAAAATGCAGTTCCTCCTCAGAATCTCCTTCCAAGAGTCTTCACAGATACTCTCACAGAACCAGGTGTGTTGTGAGTCGTGATGCTCACCTGAGCGAACCCGACGAAGAACAGCTGCTGGTTGGTCATTCCCAGGGCAGGAAGCAGCGGCTCGGCTCCGTTCTTCTCGACCCACCGGCCGTACGCCTGCAAAGCAACACATGGTCCAGTTAGTTTTGCACTTTCAACGACCGGTCGCGGGACCGACTCGTGTCTCGGATGTAAAGCCTTCCTGGCACGAGATGAGCTGCTGCTGCTGCTGCTGCTGCTGACCTTTCATTACATGGAAAGAATGCATCCATGTGAGGAAGAAACCAGAGGCTGGAGTCCCGGCACCTGTTATTTCCAGCCTCCGACACACAACCTGCACTTTCCACAACAAATGTGTGACGTTTGAACACATGGTGTTGAAACTTCAATGTGACACAACTTTTTTGCAACAACCTCATCGTCATCTCCAGGAATTTTATAATAAGTGACGACAGCTACACATTTGTGTAACTTTGTGTATTAAATACGCAACATATTAACTGCCTCGTCCAGCTGAACAACACCAGAGACACAATGTTTTCTTTCCATAAACAGTGTGTGACAAAAATATATGAGCAGACACTTTTCAGGGTTAAATGATGCTTTAGAGCAGCTCAATAAAAACTGAGTTTTTGTTGTTATATTCTTACGACTACCTACATGTTTTGCTTTCTTAGAAGGTCTGGTTTGAAGGACATCTTAAGACGTTTTTATTTGTTCAGGCTTTTCCTTGATTTTCTGGAACTCCTGTTGTGTTATCAGTTTTATCTTGATCTTTAAAGTATATACTTTATTGAATATTGTTTTGATTGTTTAAGCGCTTTGTGACCCTGGTCTGGAAAAGCGCTCTATAAATAAAAATGACTTACTTACTTACATCAGGCTGAACTTTTCTATGTGTAGTTTTATCTTTTATTTCCTGACTTAGAACCCAGGAAGGGTTATTTTGTTCAGTGTCGCACTTTTTCCGTTTCACACTGACCTCGCATCAGAGAAGGAAAAAGTTACTTTAAAATCTTTCAAGGTCATGGGCTGAATTTACTGAAGTGTTAAAACTCAAAACTTGACATCCTTATTAGCCGCACACGAACAGTCATCTAGTTTGATTTGCAACTATCCAGCGGACTTATTTGAAAGTGGAGTTAAATTCTTACTGAAAGATATCAGCCCTTGAATGTTCCTGGCATCAAATTTTACATTTTGTTATAAATATTACCACCTAAAACTATAATCGTCACATATTAATACATTTAAATTGAGAATATGTTCATTAAATAAAATATATAGTATCAAATAACCTACTTTGAGGTGTTTTTTTCAAGTCATAGCATAGCATAGAGTAGAGTAGCAGAACACAGCGTAGCATAGTATAGCATTGCAGAGCATAGCATAGCAGTACATAGCATAGCAGAACATAGAATAGCATAGCATAGCAGAAGATAGCATAGCATAGCATAGTATAGCAGAAGATAGCATAGCATAGCATAGCAGAAGATAGCATAGAATAGTATAGCAGAACACAGCATAGCATAGCAGAACATAGCATAGCATAATATAGCAGAACATAGCATAGTATAGCAAAGCAGAATATAGCATAGCATAGCAGAACAAGGTGTAGCATAGCATAGCATTGCAGAACATAGCATAGCAGCACATAGCATAGCAGAACATAGAATAGCATAGCATAGTATGGAAAAGCAGAACATAGAATAGCATAGCATAGCAGAACATAGCACAGTATGGCAAAGCAGAACATAGAATAGAATAGCATAACATAGTATAGCAGAGCACAGTATAGCATACTATAGCAGAGCACAGCAGAACACAGCATAGTATATCAGGACGAAGCACAGTTAGCAGAATATATAGTATACTATTCTTCTATTCTATAGTATAGTATACTGTAGTATAGTATAGCAGAGCACAGCACAGCATAGCATAGCATAGCATAGCATAGTATATCAGGACAAAGCATAGTTAGCAGAATATATAGTATACTATTCTTCTTAATTACAGCCTTTTCTAAATCTTTGTTTAGTAAGACATTTAATTTCCAAACACAGAGCTCTGAACCTGGTAAAGTACGAGGAGTTGATCATACCTTGTAAGCAGCCTTAAGTCCTCCGTTGTCGGCGATGTTTTCCCCCAGAGTGTGTTTTCCATTGACGGGCTCTTTGTTGATGCTGTAGTTGTTGTATTGATCCACCATGCACTGCGTCTGCTTCTTGAAGGCCGTCACCGACGAGTTCTTCCACCACGAGCGCAGGTTTCCGTCCTTGTCGTACTCCCTCCCTGAGGGGGAAGGTTCGTCTTTGAGTTCGTGCGACAATAACAACAAATACATTCTTTGGGTGTTAACGTTCATACCTTGGTCGTCAAAAGCGTGAGTGAGTTCGTGTCCCATGACGACGCCGATGCCACCGAAGTTCAAGGCTCTGGCAGCAACAAGAGATGATTTAGAACATGTTTCAAAGCAAGATGTCACAGCTGCTCTTTCTCCACATCCTTTCATCACTTTAGTGGAAATCACTCCACAGAAAGTTGAGGAAAAAAACTATTGTTCGCGCCTTTTTATAGTTCATCCTACTTCCGTTTTTGGCACTTTTCATAGAAAAAAAACATCAAAACGTGCGGCTCGATCGGACTCGAACTGATATTACTTTTCAGACTAGAATATGATTTTTTGGCGACCTAAGTTGCAAAAAACTGACAATAAATTTCAAACAAAATTGCAAATCTGGATTGAGATATCAAAATATAAGTGTACAAAAAAGCATTAATTTTGAAAAAAGAAAAGAAGAGAAAAAATAAATAAATACATAAAATAAATAAATAAAAACTAAAATTGTTTTTTTTTTTAAAAACGTATTAAAATATTTAGAATACTATTTGCTCTACATGTCAAGGTTAGATAATTACCATTCTTCTTTAAAATGTTATCATTATTTTAAGGTGTTTTATATCCTAAAATGATCAGGTATATACATACATTTTTCTTTCTTTGGAGTGCACGAATGCTCCTTCCCATGATGCAACACTAATAGACTCAGGGACTCGTTTATTCCTCGTGCTATCAGACTGTTTAATTCTGAGTTTGGGGTCAGGACTGAAGTGATATTCTATGTAAATCTTTGTATCCTTTGTCTTTGTTATTTTTCTTTGATCTATGTTCTTGATCTTGAGACTTAGATTGTGTCATTTTTCACTTTCTTTTTATTGCACTTTGTTCTTGTTTCCTGAATTTATTGGCCGTGTTGCTGGAAAAACAATTTCCCGAAAGAAGACCTCCGGAGGGATCAATAAAGTGTATCCATTCATCCTTCCCAATAAGAGCTTTGATGACGTTTGGTGACTCACTTGGGCCAGGACCGGCTGTAGAACGGAGTCTGTAGAATCCCTGCAGGCAGAACCATCTCGTTCTTGGTGGGATTGTAGTACGCGTTGACGGTGGGAGGCGTCATACTCCATCTGGGAAACACAAGGCCCGTGTGTCACTGACGACAACAACTCTGAATATTGACTCGGTTACTGAGAGAGTGTTTGTTTAGAAGACATGGGGACCCTTGACCCCCCCCCCACCCCCACACCGCTCGCCCACACCATAGACAAGGATCAGCAGAGGGAAGTCAGTTGCTCGGGAACATTGTTGAATAGCTGCAGTATTCCATTGTGTTCTGCCAAGTCAGCGATAGTGGGCGAGCAGTGAAACAGGAGGATATGGGAGGAAACGACTCACTGGTTTCTGTTGGGGGTTTTCCTCAGCTGGTCCGCCATCACTCTGGCCGAGAAGTTGTAGTACTGCATGACGTTCTGGAAGTAAAGCTCCGACACCACCTCAAACTGGAGGAGGAGGATGATGCAGATTATTGAACAATTTAACAACTTTAATGTATCTTATAATCTATTTATTATTGAATTCGATAACTTCTATATTCAAAGGTTAATTATTTTTAATTGTTTTTATTACATTAAAAAAAAGAAGGAAATAAATATTTTTGTACAACATATTTTAATGTTTTATTATCATTATCACCTAAAACCCCAAATCTTCATGGATCGTATTGAGAATATGTTTTATTAACTCAATTATTTAGTATTCAATAACCATGTTTAGATGATTTTTTTCGAATAGCATAGCCTAGCATAGCATAGTCACCAGACTCTACCAAAAGATTACCGAGCTACTCGATCGAACCTTCAGCCAATCATTAGACGCGCAAACGATCATGTGACACTTGCATGTAAATCTCTTTTATAATGTATTTATTATTGAATTCAATGACTTCTATTTTCAAAGGTTTATTCTTTTTTATTGTTTTTATTTAATGAACAAAAAAAAAAACGATCATCGCGTGTAAAACTATCACGACAGATTCCAAAGCACTAGTACTGTCTGGTGATGCTATTGTACTAACATTTTATATTGACTTTAAAAGGAATTATTGAAATATCAAATTCTATTTTTTAAATCAATTATACAAAAAAGAAAATCAGCCTTTCAATATACATATTCTTTCCAACAAAATAATGCTTTAATAAAACAACATGGAATTATGTTTTGGAATTATTTGATTAAATAGAGGCATTTTTATTTAAATAATAAAAAATCGAATATTTTCTAAATGAATGAATATTTTCCAAAAAAAAAATTTAGAAAATGTATTATTTCAATTAGAATATGTGTCATATATTATATAATATATAGTAGGAGTCATTTAAAAAACATTACAACATTTTTTATTTATTTAAATGAAAAAACCTATAAATACAATTAAATTTGATCATTCAAAAAACTGGATTAAAAGCTTTAAAAACAAGATTTACGTAAAGAAAAATAAATCAAATTAAAACATTTGAAATGGTAGATCAACATCTATAGATATAAACTTTCTAGTTAATGTTTCAACTCAGTTTCCACCTACATCATTGAACACTTTGTCCAGCTTGGTGGCGTTCATGATGAACTCTGGGTACCCCACCATGTTGTAAATGGCATCAGCCTGTGGAAGACAGAACCGTCAGTGAAGTCCTTTGACAGCAGGTGGCAACAGCTGATCATTTCCTAACAACCTTTTCCTTCGCTGCCTTTTTAGTGTCGGTGTCCATCCAGCTCACCGACTTCAGGCCGTCCTCGAACGCCCACTTGATCTGTCCCACCATGTCTTCGGCCTGAGGGCGAGAGGGACGTCAGCTCCGACCATCTATTGTCACGGCGCCACTTTCAAAACACCTACGATGGATTTGCTGTCCTCGGAAAAGGTGCTTTTGACGAACATGGCTCCGAGAGCGAAGCCCAGGGCGCTGTCGGTGTCGGTGACGCACAGCTTCCAGCGAGAGGTGCAGCTCTGCAACATCAGATGGTGTCAGATCAGGGGGTTCAGAGAGAACCGGGTTTCACACGACACAAGAGACGACAAAGATCTTAGAAATACTCTTTTTTATGCCACATTCTTGAGTGAAATAGACACGATTCAAGGGCAAAAAACTAATTTAAATGTCTTTTTAAAGGCTTGTTTTATGTTCATTCGCAAAAGAAGTATCTGTGGAAGTCATTAGAATATTAAATATTTAAATTGAATGTTTAAAATGTGAATGTTTTCAATTAAATGTTGTTGTTCTTTACTACAATTACTATTTAAAAAATATATACAATTTAATTTAAACTTTAAAAAAAAAATAATGTAACGATTAAATAATTAAATATGTAATTGTACATAAAAAAGGTAAAAACTCAACTTAAATTTAATCAAATGAAAAGAACAAAATAGAAAAAAGTCATAAAACAAAGAACTATATTAAAAGATATTTTAATAACTAGAAGATAAATCATAATCTGTGGAAGTTTATCTGAGTCATTAGAATATTCAATATTTAAATTGAATGTTTAAAATGTGAATGTTTTCAATGAAATGCTGTTGTTCTTTACTACAATTACACTTTAAAAAAAAAATATATATATATATATATATATATATATATATATATATATATATATTATTTTATATAATATATAATTTAATTGAAACTTTAACAAAAAAAAAAGTAACAATTACATGATAACAAAATAGATGATTATTGTTTAAAGCATATATTTTGATATTCTAATTCCAATCAATGAAAATATAAATAAGAAATTCAATCATTTTTAATCTGTAGCCTTTTAAATTAAACGTAAAAATATGGCATTCGTTTTTTTTTATGTTTATAATTCAATTAAATATTTTAAAAATGTTTGATTTGTTTTAATTCTATGAACAAATCTAATCTTATATTTACTAATTATTTATTTAAATTACTCAATCAAAACATATTTAACCTTTCAATATAAAACTTAAATTAAATCAAATGAAAAGAACAAAATGTTTAAAACAAAGAACAAGTTATTTTAATAACTAGAAGATAAATCATAAATTAAAAGGTTAACAGAATCATATCTACGCGTGTTTTATTTTTCCACCTGAATGTTGCAGGAATAATAACGCCTTTGTTTTCAAGGAGATAAACACGACAAAGTAAACTATCAAGGAAGCTAGAGGCTCGAACCAGTGACACACACTCGCAGATAAAGACAAACACAGTGAGGAAGTGACTCGTGTCCCGACATCAGGACGAATCTTTGCTTCGCTGGAAAATATGCAGCTGGACTCCCGGAATCTTTGTTATGACAGATGGTCGCGAGTGGGAAAGAAGAGGAACAGGATCTTCCAGAGATAAACGAGGAGCCGCTCATAGAGTTACGCAACTTTGGAAAGAGGAACAAACTCTTTTAAATGCAAGATAAGATGTATTCATGTAATATAACATGAATGGCCTGATGTTAAAGCTTAATTTTATTATTATTGTTTTCTTGTTTTTACATTTTTCAAGTTGAGATTTTCACTAAATATGTGTTACCGACAAGAGCTTGAGTTAAAAGTGTTTACACAACATTTCATACGGCAGAAAAATGTAAACAAGAGAAAGAAATAAAAGTGCACTTGACACTATTGTTGATAGATAATTAAAGTATTTAGTGATTAACCGTGATAAACTAGGTAAAACAAAATAATAATGCGATTAATCGTGATTAATCAGGGAATCGTGCAATTAATCGTGATAAAATTTTGCATCGTTCCCCAGCTCTACGATTTTTATTTATACATTATTTCTGTAGGAAGTTCAAATTCTCACCTTCTTTGTTCCGAACATGACTTCGTTGAAGCGCTGCTCCGCGTCCCGGAACCTCTGATCCAAAATGGACGCCATCTTCCTCACCACTTTCATGATCATGTAGTTGTTGAGAAGACTGGACACCAAAAACACAAAGTCATTCACGGGTTCAGAAAAATCCAGTCGCTTGTTGTACTCAGCCACTAGATGGCAGCACTCATTATGCCCTACGAAGCTAAAGAAACTAAAAATTCCAGCAGGATGACTGAGGACGAGAGGATACAGTGACTCTAAAACTGATGTTTGGACATATTTTTGATTTCAAATCATGTGGTCTGTAAATTCTGCAACACAAGAGTCAAGTACTCGACAATACTACAAATATATACTTGTCACTACAGTATCACTATATATATATATATATATATATATATATTGTGTCGTTTAACGTGTATTGTGATACGTATTGTACGGCCAGATTCAATCAAAAAACACAAAGTCATTCACTGGTTCAGAAAAATCCAGTCGCTTGTTGTACTCAGCCACTAGATGGCAGCACTTATTATGTCCTACGAAGCTAAAGAAACTATAAATTCCAGCAGGATGACTGAGGACGAGAGGATACAGTGACTCTAAAGCTGATGTTTGGACATATTTTTGTTTCAAATCAAATGAAAGAAGTTACGACTTCGTCAAGAGTCATGTGGTCTGTAAATACTACAACACAAGAGTCAAGTACTCGACAATACTACAAATATATACTTCTTACTACAGTATCACTATATACAGTATATATTGTGTCGTTTAACGTGTATTGTGATACGTATTGTACGGCCAGATTCGATCAATACACGTCCCTAGTGGAGGTTATGGACATAGTTGAGCTTCAGTTCTTGTTGATACCTCTTGGTTTGCGGCTCCAGGCGGAGACATAACTTCACCGACGTATTGTATTTGACACAAACGTGGTAGAATCTGACCTTTTATTCGTGTTCTGGATGACGTCAGAGACCCTCTGCAGATATTCCTTGGCATAAACCACCACTGGCTCAGAGTCGCTCAACGTCACAGGATCGAACAGTTCAACCAGATACGGCATCCAGTCGACTGCAGGAGCCAGGGTCTGCAGCAGCAAAATCAAAACACATGAGAGATGTAACTAACAAAGAGAAAGAGCGACGTATTGTAGGAGGAAGAACGACTTACTTTTAAATCTTTGGCCTCCATCTTGTTATAGATCAACTCCTCGTCCCTTCTCTCGTCCTGAGGGACCGTTATGTTGGCGAGGGTCGTCTCAAAGTCCACCAGCTCCTCCATTAGTTTCCGGGAGGTCGTTTCAGAACCTCCCAGAAGAACCCCCAACTCTGTCAGGAAGTTGAGGTACGCCGTCAGATACTGCAAGAGACCAAGAGGACCAGATTGAGGCGACCAAGAGAGGAGAGAAATCCTACACTGCACGAATATACATGTATATACTAAACACAAATACACATGTATACTCATGTTCTTCAGTGTGAGAAAATATTAATACACTGAAATGTCACAATATTATTTTTCTCGATATCGTACCGATATTCAGAAGGAGTGTATCGATCAAAAAATATAAATACAGTATATATTTTTTTGTTTTGCAAATCATGCTTATTTTTATTATTTATAATATTAATTATTTAATGCTTTATATTTCAATTAGGTGTATGTAAAATAACATAATATAAATTTAAAATAAATATATATATATATATATATATATATACATACACGTTTACAATTAACATGCATTATTCAATGTAGTTCAAATATTGTTATTCGTGTGTTGCAATTTAACTTCCGCAGTAATTATGTCCTACGCAGCTAAAGGAACAGTGGAATACTGCAAGATCCCGACGATGACTGAGGACGAGAGGATACAGTCGACTCCAGCAGCTTTTAAAGCTGATGTTTGGACATATTTTGGTTTTTAAAACAAACTACGTCAAGAGTCATGTGGTCTGTAAATACTGCAACATCAGAGTCAAGTACTCGACAATACTACAAATATATACTGGTTACTACAGTATCACAATACATCGTATTGTTGTCCCTGTTTCGTGACATGTCCAGAATGGTTCAAATACATGCTCCTAGTGGAACAGATTCTGTATCTCGTAGTGGAGCTTCGGTCCTTATGGATACCTTCTCGTTGGCGGTCTTGTTGAGGTAGTAATCCCGGGAAGGAAGACCCAGACTGGACTGATCCACCTACAGCACAGGAACCAAAGACAAACAAGCCATCAGGCGCCTTCAAGCTTGAAGGAACAAGCAGCAGCATTCAGCAGGGAGGCTAAAAGAAGCAGCGGTTTCTCTCATGTGACGCTCAACATTAAAAAAAAAGTGTGAAACCAAAACCACAGAAACAACAAGGGGATTTCCAGAAACACTGGTTTCCACAAGTGAAGCCGTGACAAGAGAGAATAGACTTTGAGTTCCTGGTAGCAGTGAATATGGAATATAAACTGATTTATTGAGGTCTATCTGATTAGATAGTGACAGTATAACGGTCAAACTTATGATCCATTTTATGTTCTTTTGTCAAAAGTAGATTTATGTTCATGTTGTGGCCTATTAATGTGCCAGTGATTAAGATAAGATAAGGAACGTTTTGCCCCCTCGTGTGATCGACTTTGACAGCCGTGTTCTTATCGGTTTACAACAGTGATTATTGAGTGATTCGTTTATAGAAAAATGGCAGAACGGAGACAAGAAATTGCATATTTATGGAAGCAAGTAAAAAATGTGTCACGAGAAAGTGGTTTAATCAGACACTGAAGATAACTGGATAGAGTTTGTTTACGATATCTACAAGAAGAAGAAGTTGTTATTCACGACTGAACAGGACACATTTTATGGATCAAATTGACTTGAGTATTTAAAATCTATTAGAAACGATCTGAAGAGAGAGAGTTCGTTTTTTCTATATTTTCCCCTCTACAAATATTTTTATTTTATTTAATTTTTCTGAGATTTCGAAAACTATGGAACGGAATAGTCGTGTGGATTTGTTCATTTTTTTTGTACATCGCCATTTTCTGTCATTACAGTAAATCTAAAAACTTTTCCAAAAAAACCCAAAACACCTGTGCTGTGTCCCAAATCACTCACTTTTCAGAGTGCACTGGTTTACAGTACACTTTAGGATAGTGCATGTACTTGCCCATTGCACACATTTCCGGCAGTGTAGTACTGTCTCAAATCAAACACTGTCACTACACACTTCCTGAAATGACTCGACAGCTTCTTCTTCTACTACCTTTTAACGCTGATTGTAACCAGTCGTTGAAACACTTTCACTGACGCATGACAGCGATTTTCACCAATTGAAACAAGTTATTAAGTTGTGTTTCATTGTGTTATTACTGTTGTTGTGTTGTTTTGTGTTAAATATAGTGTATATCTTTGTGACATTTACGCCGGTATCTGCTCCGAAGACGCGTCATCAGTGACGTAGCTTCAGTTTAGCTTCATCTACGTCACTAAGATGGTGGTTTTAAGGGTGGAAAGCGTCCATCGATCCACACAATTTTCTGGCCAATGTAGTGCTCATTGCGCACTACATTTTCTCACACTGCTCATCTAGACGCACTTGTGCACTCAAAATATTAAGTGTAAGTGCAGAAGTGCGTGATTATCATTGGTATTTAACAATTGGTTTAGGACCAAATATTGGGTCGCAGAAACATTTTCAGTGGCTTGTAGTTGCTTCCTTGGACAAAAAATACATTTTCTAACTTATTTTCCCGCAATAAAAAGCACCAAACCCTGAGGAAAGAGTCTTCACTTTCAATCTCCACTTTTGGACTTGGTTTCAAACACTAAAACGTTCAATGGTCGGGGACCCGGAAGAGAACTTGATAGAGATGAAGTCATTTTTAAACGTCATCTTCTGACCTGGATGATGTTACTGCTGGAATTCTTGGAGTCCGTGCTCACGAACACGGTGAAAAAAGGCGACGTGTGATAGTTCGCCGAAACCGTTCGCAGAACCTCTTGGAAGTTGTTCTTGTCCCAGGCCTCGGTCAAGGACCATCCTCCGATCTGAAAGCGCAGCAGAGTGAAGGGAGGCTCTGGACGAGCTCGGGATATTAAACTTCATACCTGAGTAATTAACTCTTGTAATGGTTTCGCTCCCAATTCCTCAATCTTGGATTCCTTCATGCAGGCTTGATAATACCGCTGAGCTTTTTCCTCCGCTTTACTCAAGCCTTTCATGGTGGTGTTTTCTGCACAAACATACACGGAGGGTGAAGCGAAAGTCTCCGCGGCTACGATCCAAAACCGAGACTTTACCCAACAACTGCTTCATGACCAGCATGTTTTTCTCCCACAGTTTGCTGAAGGGTCCCCAGCGGGAGTTCCCCTCGGGGAGGGGGTTGTTCTTCACCCAGCCCCCGCAGGCGAAGTCGTAGAAGTCGTGGCAGGGGTCCACGGAGCGGTCCAGGGCCCCCAGGACCGAGCTGGCCACGGTCACGCAGGGTTCTGTAAGACACAGGCCCGGATGAACTGCAGAGAGACGACGACAACGTTAGGCCAGAAGAAAGTCGGCTTTTTAACGTTCGACTGGCGAACAGACGCTGAACTGAACATTCCCCGCTAGAATGTTTTGGAGGCTTTTGACAACATCTGGAAGCAATTGTTGATGTGAAGCTACGGCTTAAATACACAACCTCGAGGGAATATTTTCTGCTTATATAAACAAACAGGGTTGGACGTTTGTCTGCTTCGGTTCTTTGGTCAATATTTAGCAACGATGCTAGTTTTCAACATTTTGTGTCAATTTCTGTTGTAAAAATAAATTGTTTTATACATTATAATTATTCAACCCACATTTTTAATGATCGTCTTCTTCATTGTTGAATGCAAAATTACCCCAAATATGTTTATTTAATCAGACTGTATTGTTGGAAACTATGAATGAACGCAGATATTTATCCACAAAAAACAGACTTTTCTTTTTCTTTTACTCAAGAACATATTTTTTGAGGCGAGTTTGCACCTGTTGTTCTGAGATGGAAAGTTTCATGTTAACATCTACAAGGCCTTGGAAATGTCTTGATCGATCACCAAATCCATCCATCAATGAATTTGATTAAAACCAAGTTTTTACTATCACTCCATTGACCAAATAGTCTGCCTGCTTCCTTTCGTAGCCTTTTGCTGGTGATGCTGCTCGTACATGTGTCGTTTTCTCATATTGAATTCAACCAATCGGGGTCAAGTGTGTTTGGATGGTCGGAGCATCGTCAAGGACAGGAGATCGAACCCAACACTAGACGTGTAATTAAACACGACCGATCTCATTCATATACAGTCATACACTATTGTTTATTTGAGTTTTAAAATGCAATTTTTGTACGGTGAGTGATGAAACGTTACCAGCTCACATTTGTCTTAAAACATTTTTGTCTTTCGACCTTTGACTTTGTTTTTTGACTGTCACAGGAAAAGGATGTTTGTCACTGAGCACTCATTGGTTGAACCAGCTGAGTTGGCGTGTGGTGAAAAGATGGAGGGATTAAACGACTGAGATGGTGTGAAGAAGGAGAAACGAGATTGTCATCACGGAAAATTCAATTTTGTTTTTGTAAACTCAACTGACACGACATTTAGCGACATCGGGACCAAGAGATATAAAGAGATAAATAAGAAGTTAATCTTGTTTTAGTGATGCAAGTCGGGGGTTAGGCCCCAAAGACTTGATCTTAGACAGGCTAGGAACAACTCATCAATAAACATAAAGTGTAGTAAGATTTTAAGAAGTGAAGCTGCCTTTCTGATAGTTTCTTTCTGACCAAAACGGGATTCGCTCAAAACAAATCTGCATTTGGGAAGTTGTACGGTTCAAAAATACTTGACTGTCTAGAGACAATATATACGACTCGTACGGTAAGAGACAGTTGAGAGAATCCCGACGGAGGATTCATCCTCTTCATCCTTGGAAAGTGTGAGCTGGCTTACATGTGTGAATACATGGAAGCGACACAAGAGTTCCCAAGACAAATCTGAGGAAACGGATCAAAACGATGCCTGGAAAATGGAAATGACGATTCATCCTCAAACGGAAGTTTTTTTTTTTTTTCAATGTTTCATGGTCACAGACATCTTTTGTCAAAGGGTCGTCTTCAGTGTTCATAGCATGATGAGTTAATTTAGAGCTAGTTTATCTCAACATGCTTTTACCATCATTGATATATTAGTGTCAACTTTGACAATACTAATGTGGTTTTCTATGCTTCAATAGATCCCCAGTTCTCTCCAGCACCCCCATGGACCCTCCTACACTCTCCTCTTTTCTCTCACTATATCCTCCCTCACTCCTCTCCTTATCCATCTGTCTACCCCCCCATCCTTCCTCCCAGCCGGTCAAAGCGGCAGGCCGTCAACAATGAGTCTGGTTCCGCTCGAGGTTTCTGCCTTCTAAAAGGAAATTTTTCCTCGCCATTGCTCACTGTACAGCTCACTGTACAGTGTTTTGCTTCTTGCTCTTTGTTGAATTGCTGGGATCTATTTTTCCTTAATCAACTGTAGTCTTATTTCAACTGTATAGTGACTTGAGATAACTTGGTTATGATAAGACACTTTAAATAAAATTGAATTGAATTGAATAGTTTCTAACTTTTTAACTACAAATGATCAGTTTTCTCTCAAACTTCTTATAAAGTAAATAGTTGTTTTCTTGACACAATTGACAAGGAAGTAAAGTAGGAAACTACTTTTTCATATACATCAACCACAATTTAGTTTATACAATCTATTGTTACGGTTTCTCTTAATCAACAAGTTCATTTGGGGAATAAAATAAAGCGTAAAAGGAGCTGAAAAAGCTTCAACGGTCGCCGGGACTCACCTTGTCTGTAGAAGACTCCGGTGGTGATGAGTGAGATGAACAGTCCGACAGAAACGATGCAAACAACGATCAGAAGCCGCTGCTCTCTCTGTGTTCGCTCGTGCCAACATGAGTAGCCTCTTCTCTGCAGGAGCGTCACCTGAGGACACCAGACCCTCGGATTAACTTCTCATGGAAAACACGGGACGGATTATACCTCATTAGCTTATATAACTAATGATAAATATACAATATTTACATAAACTAATTGTGAAAATATAAGTAAGACGACAAGAATTTTAGTTCAATTTATCTTTCTATGCCATAATACATTTAAATATTAATAGGTAGTCATGTAAAGAGTTTAATAAGAATTTAGAAAACTATTATTATTTAATTAAACGTGGTAAAAAAGGTAAATATTTTTGTCCCAAATTATATATTAAAAAATGGTAGTTTATTCTATACAAAAAATATTATGCAAGCACAAGTTTAACTTTGTAATTCAAATAAAATATCTTATAATTATGAAATCCGGCTAAATAAATGTTTACTTGAATATTTATTAAAAAGTCAACTTAATGATGGAATAGAGAGATAAAACATTATCGTGTCACACGACAAACTCCCTAATCCAGTTATTAACTGATAATATATACGAAACTCAACAACTACAATATTTTTTAAGATAAATGAATTGCTAAATATAAGTATAATGGCAATAATTTTGTGGTTAATTTTGGATGGAAAAAACAAATAAATAACATTTTATGCAAGTAAATGACACTAATAATAGTTTTCTTTTTTCTTGTAAAAAAAAAGCAGCTAAATTAATGTTCTCATGGAGAAGATAAAGGTTAAAATGTTGATTTATTTTACGTTTCAAAAACACTAATAAGCATTAAATCAAAGTTTTAAATACACAGAAAGACTGTATGAAAGAAAGCTCAAATATAGACATTTAAATAAGAGAGAAGGAGAAAAGGATATAAAGGGCAGATAAAGTTGTTAAGAAAACCGTGAACAGTAAAGAGAAAAAAAATGAGATGATTAATTATGAATAAAGGTTGTAACGTAAGTCTTAGTCTTAAACTCATTTGTGATCAGAAGTGTTCTATTTATAGTCCATAATACGGCTCTAGAAATACCACGTTTACCAGTGACGTCGGAAAAAATGACCTTTAAGCGGAAAGGCATTCACTGAGCTCATAAATCAACTCTTTTGCTTTGACGCCTATTGTTGTTTCTCAGAGTAAACATAAATCTCACGATCAAATCTCTGCGACTTTATCCATTTACAAAAACGTTTGATAATCCCACAGTAGTCAATTACCCTGAGGTCGCGCTCAGGATCCAGTTAACCCACATTAGTGAGAATGAGGTTTCGCCAGTGAAACATAATGAGCTCCAGTGAAATGTGTCGAGGCCTTCGTGGCTTCTTGATCCCCAGGGGCTCAGAATTTGGGTTTGTATAGATTGTGTTATTATAGTCTTTGACGATTTCACATCTGCTCATTTTCAAACCGTCGGCACAACAGGTGTAAGAACCTCTGAACGAGTGTCGAAAAGATCAAATAAATCTGAGGAAATTATTAAAAACAACTTCCCTTTTTCGCAGATTTGAGGAAGTAGAGTTTTCTAAAAGTAACACTTCATCATTTTGTATCATGGATTATGCAGAAGTATTTAAAGTTGTTGAAACATTGTTTGACCTTGTATTGTATCAGAATGAAAGCAAGTAGTTTTTGGCCTCCATTTAATATACTTGTCTTTGCTTGGATAACATAAATCCATAAATAAACACTGTATATTAGGGCTGTAATAAAATATTGATATTTCAATACCAATCCAAAATCCTGGCGATGACTGAGGACGAGAGGATACAGTGGACTCCAGCAGCTTTTAAAGCTGATTTTTGGACATATTTTGGTTTGAAAACAATTCAAAGCAGTAACGTCTTCCTCAAAATAAATTCTGCAACAACAGAGTCAAGTACTTATACTTACTACTACGTAGTACTACGAGTGTTGCGATACATCGTATTTTTGCCCATATATTGTGAAAAGTATCATACGGATTATTTTCAATAGACACACCTAATAAAAATAGGTGTACTTTGGTTAATTATACCAAAACCTCCTTTGTTAGTATAATGATGGAGTTATGCTCTAAGCTACATGCATACTTTAAAACTGGTTTTCACGTCATGACATTTTTTTCTTTTTGCATCATTTCCTGCTTCAAGCCGACAGACTCGTGGTTGGTGTTGGTCAAGGTTTTTTTGTTGACATAATTCATTGGATGAAGTCGGACTAAATGTGTCAGACGAGATGAGATCGATAAGAAACTACAACTACAAATACATTTGCTGTAGTGAGAACATGAGTCATCAAATATTTACACAACATTACACTAAAATAAGTTAACATCACACCTTTATTTACTGCCTCAATGTTTAGTCTGTGTCAAAAGATAATTGCTGAGGAGATAAGTTAAATAACAGTAAAATATTCATCAGTAATATTCATTTAAATTAAATTTTACACACTTTGGAAACAAAAAAGGTTACAATATTTACAATATATTATAAAGGTTTAGTGATATTTATGGAAGACATTCCTGGTTTTACAATGATCACCAATTCCTTCACCAGATTGAAAACATTTAATCAAACTTCATTAGACGTTTTATTAAACACTAAAGATTTTAAGGTCAGGACAGCAGGCTTCACTTATGGTGTCCATGTGCAACATGTTGGTGACTCCTTACCTAAACTAATAATTCAAATAAAACCAATTGAAAATGGGTTGTACAGCAACAATAGATGTTTTTCCTTATCTCACATAACATGGATCTCATGTTACTGTACAGCAACAGTGACCGATGACACAATACGTTCACACAAACAAAACTATTATTAAGTTATTAAGGGTGAAAGGATAAAAAAAATGAATGAAAATGATCATATTTTAAACATAATTGAGGGCATTTAAAACATTTAGAGAAATACATGTTTATAATAATTATCATCTTGTTTCTGGTGTTTGTTTGTAAAGTCATCCACTGTATTTAACATAAGTAAACAGTATTATTCACTTTTGTTTCGTGAGTAAAGTTGCTCTGACAAGTTTCTAAGAGCCGCTGAATAATTGAGCTCTACAAGGAAGTGGATTTCTACCTGCATAGGTGATGACGGGTAGATGTCGTCGCCGGTGGAGTCCACCAGGTCCTCCTCGTCCAGCGTGGCTCTCTTGTACGAGGACATCTGAAAATGAAAGTTGAGAAAAGACTCCCTCAGTGCTTCCATGCTACTTTTAGACCCTCTGCTCTCCACTGACGTGCGAGAGGCAACTATGGGCTCCTCGGCTATTCTGCTCCGGCTCTAACAATCCATGGGAACAAAAAAAAAAATCTAGATTGTCTGACCATCAGGGGAACGACGTTAATCTCCTCCTCAAAGACAACTCTCTGCTCTTCTCCACGTGAGAAACCCCCCTGGCAGGTTCCATTATTACCCCTAACTGACAATAAAATCCCTCACTACTTCCAGGACTTCCTCTTCGGCCCCGTCTGTGAAAACATGGCACGAGAGAACAGGAAGAAGAACTGGCTTGAGTGATTTACATGTGTGTTTTTGTGTGAGTGTGCGTCGCCCAATGTGGTTTCACTCAGACGAAGGGAGGGAACTATTTCACACCCAGCTGATCTTCCATAGGTCATGGTAAACCCAGGAGGGAGGGGTTTGGGATACCTCAAGCTCCGCCCACTACATGCTCGAAGTCGTCGTCAATGGCGACCGTTACCTGATAGGCATGACAGACAGTTCTGCTGCCCTTTAACCCTTCGTTCACTGAGTAACAAAATCCTATGTTGCCCCGACAATGAGACAAAGTTTTGTCAAATAAAAATTAAAAGCTTAAACCACTTCAAGTAATAAGAAAGTTTCTGTCACTGGGATTTTATATAGTAAATTAAAAAATATATAAAACTTTACTAAGAGTATTTTACACAACTTTTTTTGTGACACACTTCAGAGGAAAAAAAGCTTTTTACAATATTTACAATTCTACGGGGTTTTTTTTATACATGAATTTGAATTCAAATGTGTCACAAATGTGAGGTAAAATTTTAATTACAGCGAAATATTTGCTACTATGTGTATAAGTAAAAAAACAAAACATCGAAATTACCTATAATTTATAATAACGTACCAATATTAAGGAGCACTGTATTGATGATTTCCTTTTTGGATTTCGTTTAATTATATTGCATATTGCAGATAATAAAACGTTTTTTAATCAGATTTTAAAAAATGTTTTTAGCGTTATACAACAAATGTGAGGTTCCATATAAACTACTATTTGCTACTAGGGTCGCAGAAAAAACTATGTTCTAACTACGCATCGGTTTTTTTTTTTTCACGGTAACGCACGGCACTATATTGATTTTGTAGGGACATTTTTAATTAATATTTTGTTTCTTATCAGTGCTTTTGTGGTTTATCCTTAAATAAAGTGTCTTTAAAATTAAATAAATCTTTTTTTAAATTTTTTATCATTATTAACATGCAAATATTCACAGTTTGTTCATTTCTGTGTTGCAATTAAACTTGCGGCCGCCAGATGGCAGCACTTATTATGTCCTCTGCAGCTTAAGAAACAATGAAATCCTGCAAGATCCCAGCGCTGACTGAGGACGAGAGGATGCAGTGACTACAGCAGCTTTTAAGGTAAAACTTTATAAGCTGAAGCATATTTTGGTTTTAAAACCAATTAAAGCAGTTACGAGTTCGTCAGGAGTCATGTGGTCTGTAAATTCTAGAGTCAAGTACTCGACAATACTACACATATATACTTGTAACTACTGTATCACAATATATTTTATCGCTGTCTCTGTATCGTGATAGGTATCGTATCGCCAGATTCTTGCCAATACAAACTCCTATTCAACACTTACTGTAGTAGGAAAATGTCACATTTATTAGTCAAATAAAAGTTTCTTTCTTGTTTTCTTTTAATCATAGCTCCTGGCTCGACAGTAGTACCTGTTAAATCTTGTTGTACTATTGCACAAGTGTGAGTCAGTTACCACAGAAGTGGAGCAGAGACGATGAGCCACCAGCAGAAACACAATCACGCCCACGGAGTTCATAAACCTTCGCCGACACGACATCATCAACTGATGAAAAGACCAACCAGGATAAAAAAGGAGAATTTAGGCGATGAGTGAGGCGGACAGGAAGGGAGGCGAGGGGGGAGGGCAGGGACGCATGAACAGTGTTTGGGTCACTTTGAATACACAGGAGGTTCCAATGACCTGCAGCAGAGAGCCAACGGAAACATTGATGTTTTCCTTCTGCTTTCTGTCCGACTGTCCATCTCCGATGATACCAACGGATGGAAGCTGCTCCGTTCAGCAGCGACCGATAAAAGCGCCTGAAAGTTGAGGAGAAAGAAGATCTTGCTTCAGCAAGAAAACAATTCCAGCCTTTGGCTGCGCCGTGTTGTTGTGAGACGCATTCCTGAGCACATTCACTCTCCAGGAATCAGGTCTATGCAGATGCAATCTCCCGGGCCAGACACAATGCAGATGTGCTGCAGAACATTTCGACGTTGCCACACACAAGCTGACGCTTGAGCACGAATCACAGATTACACAAATCTTTATCTGGACCTGCTACACTTTCCTTTGACTTACAAATGTGCATGTTATTATTTCTGAACAGGTGGGGCTCAGGGTTGTAGCGAAACACTAATCTCAGGACACGATTCAATAAAATATATTTTGAGACACTTGCATCATTTTCAGAATGGTTTTAGGTGACACTGAACTTCCAGTTTCTATTGGTTGCATTAATAGAACCAGAAGCCAAAATATGTCCAGACATAATCTTTAAAAGCAACGTCAGCCGGCTGTATCCTCTCGCCCTCAGTCATCCCCTTGATTTTGAAGGATATGATTCTTCCTTTAACTGCGGAGGATGTAATGACTGCTGGAGTTTTAATTGTAACAGCAAAATGAATATTTGCTAATAAATAAAGTAAAATAAATCAAATTATTTAATTTTTTTACAAAAGTTATTAAACGTTCCCGCTCTTAGATCAAACGAGTAATTTATACTTTATATTTGATTATCTTTTAGCATTAATTAAAGTATGGCTTATACGTATATAATAATTTTAATTTAAAAAAAACAGCTAAATAAATATGTTAAAATACAATATGACTTGTAAGACCTTTTCAAATCAAAATAAGCAAAAATAATTATTTTTTTTGTTTTGAAACTACAACAAAGAAAAATATATTTTGTGATATACAAGCTCAGGGTAGAGCAAGGGTGTCAAACTCAATCACACAATGGGCCAAAAATGTTGAGCAGGCCATGTCAGGGCCCAACAAAATGTGTATTTACACATTAAACATGTGATGTAATTCCGGCGGGACTGGAACACTTCACTCGGACAAAAGCTACACATAGAAACTGCACTAGAATAAATTGTAGGAGCAGTGAGTTTGTAACGCCCTGCAATATAAGAACATTACATTTCAAAAGCGTCACCTGCAATTGGATTTCAGAATGACTGGGAAAGTGGGGGATAGAGAACTGAAGCTTAACAGCAAGAATGTGGGTTTGAATCCACCTGGAGGCAACTCCTGGTCGGAGTAGATTTAGCAGGTTTGTCTCTTGGGTCTCGGCAGTTGCACTGTGACTTTTTTAACAGCAGAGGACGTGTCCAGTGATGGTCTCAAGAACTGTCGCCTTATGTAGCTCAGATGACTAAGCAAAGGAAAGTAAATTAAAGAAAGAAAGGTGCATTTGGTGGTTATACGAGTTTGAAATACAAACTTGAGAAATGCTAAGTTTCTTAAATTATCTCAGCTTCTTGGTCAGGCATTTTGGTACATCTGCTACTCTAACAAAGAATATATGCATTTATTGTGATATATGTTTAAATTGTGGCCTTTAACTGCATTCAAGCAGCCCTTCGAGGTCAGAGTAAACCAATGGAAAATGTGATTTATACACGTTTATGACAACTGACAAACAATTTCATCGTGTCCCTTTTTTATTATTCATCATTAATTCAAGTCTAATTATTACTTATAATTGTCTTTTTCTTCTTTTCTTTTAATCTGCTTTTACATTAAAGGAATACACATTTGAAAACTCTTCTAACTCACATGTAGTAAATATTAAAGTCTTCCTCTCCAGAACACAAGTTTCTCATCATGACCATGTTTCTAACTTATTACTTTATAAAGTTGCTCTGAAATCTGGGCGAACGAGAGGTTACGAGAGCGGAGTCCATTTTGACCTAATAATGGCTTCACTCCTCCTTAAGCCAGCTGTAATCATGCCCCCGCTTTGTTTATACAACGAGTCACTTGGAGGTGGAGACTTCCCAGATTGACGATGCACTGTGACAAACGTCGAATTTCCCATTAATATTTTTTGTGTGTGTATAGATACTTTAAGACTTAATTAAAATGAATAAGATTATATAAACAATAATTTTCAGGGTTCTCTTCAGCACCATTCAGCATAGGGGGTCCCCTACGCAGTGATTTTGATCCGTGGGAATTGTTGCTGTGTCTAAAGCGGCGTAGGGGGGGGGGGGGTTTTCTTTATTTTCTGCCTTTACTTCACAAAATGTGGCCCTCAGAATGCAGTACATAGTGTTTCAGAGTGTTACAAATTCGCTGTGCAAAAATCCTGGTGAGAACCTTGACATTAAAACTTCAATGTTTCTGTTTTTTTATACATTTTTTTTGTTTTGTTTTCGCATCATATCAAGGCAAATTTTCCTGCTAGATCTTTTCTTTTTGGTAAACTGTCCTATGGGGATTTAACTGCCTGTTTTATCAAGTTACTAAAGCTCAGGATTTAAAAAAAGCAGAATCCCATGTTGGTTCATATGTAGATTAAGAAGTGTTTTCATTTATTCTTTTGTTATCAAATGCACCCTTGATATCAAACAGTCTCCACAAACACATGAACAACAATCTGCACTGAAAAAGCAGGGTTACCTGCAGGCTTCGACACGTCCCGATGACACAAGCATCCAAAGACAAGAACATAAGTCAAATGTCCAACACACAAGTTCAACTAAAACCCCTCAGAGAAAGAAAAGTGTCTCAGAGGTCTGTTATTATTCTTCAGAACAGCCGACCTCTGAGTACGACTGTTAACCAGAAACCCGCGTTTGGAAATTCGTCACCGATCCCACAAACCAGACAATTATTTGGAACTGGGGGCATTATTCCAAGAACAACTGGTGAGTGTTTGTGTTCGGGATCAAGAGCAACATCCCTGGAGACGACCAGGACTCGAGAGAAAACATGAGGTACCGGGAGGACGGCTGAGCATTTATAGACGTGTTTGAAGTAAGCAAACAGTAAACACATTATACGTGTGATGAAAAGCAGTCGGTCGACTACCGTGGTCAGCCAGAAGTTTCTGATGCGGTGCGAGACTTTAGTAGCAATTACAGAAAGCAGAGCGATGTGGAAATCTGAGGGAACGTTGACGGAATCTTTGTGAGACTAGTGCTCTGTTCAGTGTCCACATCAAGAGTAGCCTTCAAACAAATGACGGATTACAGGACTGGAAATATAATAAAGAGATATTATTCATACCGACAATGGATTCCACTGATGTTTCTTGGCAGCCTATTTGTTGCGCAATGGTGAGCAACCAGGAGAGAACAAGAAGATCTGGAGTTAACTTTCACTATCTACTTTAGCAACAAGTCTGAAGACTGTTATGAATGAATCGGTCGCTAAGAAACAAAGAGTCTTTTTTTTAACCATACTTCTTTTATGATCTACTTTTCAATAAAGTGTGGTTAAAAATAATAAACCTACTTTTTATTTGCAATTAACATGCAAATAATTACAAATTTAAATTTTTCGTCGTACCCAGCTGAAGGAACAATGAAATCCTGTACGTCCCCAGCAGGAGTTTGGCGACGACTGAGGACGAGAGGATACAGTGACTCCAGTAGCTTTAGAAGCTGATGTTTGGGACATATTTTGGTTTGAAAACAAATGAAAGCAGTTACGACTTCGTCAAGAGTCATGTGGTCTGTAAATTCTGCAACACCAGAGTCAAGTACTCAACAATACTACACATATATACTTGTTACTACAGTATCACAATACATCGTATTGTTGCCCATGTATCGTGAGACTTATTTTAGAGTCTTGAAAAATATCAAGAGGAAAACATGTGAGACGTTTCAAGCTACAGTTCAGAAATAAGACAGAGCACAATGAGTTTTTAAATCACAAAGTCTACTTGTTCTCTTCCCCCTAAACTATAAATAACTCAACAGCAGTAACTTTCACTTCTGAAATTCCAACCTAAATGAAGTCAACAAGCAAGAAATGGAGTTCTTGGATTCTTTCTCATTTTTGGTTGTTATTCTTCTTTTATTTTGGAAAAACAAATGATAAATCGTCGGTTTCAAGTATATGCCGTGTTTTATATTATATAATAGATTAAATGAATTCCTTGGCAGAGGTATGAGATGTGTAATGAATAATCTACATTAATAAATGTCATGAAAGGTTTTAACACTTACAGTACATTTAAACTTAGAAACAGTAGATTCAAGGAAAAAAGGTTGATTTGATGCTACTAAAAGTTTTTATTGCAAACTTATTACAAGTCGATAAGAAAGACACTTTCTGAGCTTCTTTGGCACTATTAACATTTTTCCATGTATTATTTTACTAAATAAATGTGCCATAATTAGGAGATGAAAAAATAATTGAATTAGAGACAGAAACAGGAAAAAAAAAAAGTAAAAATGTATATTAAAAATACTGTTTTAAAGCCACACTTTTCCGACTTCATTGAAAACAGATGATATTATTGGATTTTTTTTCAGAGGTACTGGGTAACGTTGGTAGTACCTTAGTGCCAAGTTTCGATGCCCATTGGTTGATAAAAACCTGAAAATGTGTGGATTTCTCTTGAGAAAAAGTTGCAAAGGCAGTGAACATCAGATTCATTTTTCACTTCTTAATTTCATTTAAGAGTTGTAATATGTGTTATGTCATTTTCTTTTCGTTTTATAAACTAGGTATCTCGTAAAGTATCGTCAAGCAACTGCCATCAAAATGAAGGAATCAGTATCAGTATTGAAATTTTCCTATTTATAGATGCATGAAAAGTTACTTCAAACATGTACATTTAATCAACAGACATGTGACAAGTAAACTTTGACTGAAAGAAAATCTGATATGAAGTCAAGGCGAGTCAATAAAACACGTTTATTCATGTTAAACTGTTGTCCTTCCTCACTTTATAGCACAGTGCCCATTGAAATAACAAAAAAACGTGATTTATTTTGTATGAAACTACTTCACTACCATCCGTTTCCAGTGCTATCTGCACGTACGTGTGCTCTTAACTCCGAACCATGTACAGAATGTTCCTGAGAATGTGGAGACACATGGTCTTGTGACAAACAAGCAAGCAAAGGGGACACTGTGACTCGACGTACAGCCACACACTCATGTATACCGGTGTTGTTTTCACAAGCCTTGTCGTCTTCTGCCCGAAGGTCACGGACTCGTACCCACGACCTTCGGCGTCAAGGAAACACAGGAAAGATGTTTCCTTTGGAGAAAACACCCAGATAACGCTAATCTATTTTTTTTCCTCCAGTTGTTAAAGAAGCTTCTACTGCGATAGAAACACTGGTTACTTAAAGTTCTGATCTACAGTCTTGTCACAAGTCCTCTTCAGGTGTACTCGCTGTCGTCAATCATCCTGCACTCACAGAGAGAATCGATGAAAGGCATTAATCTACTCAAAGGTCAAGGCCGCAGTTATGGAGAAAATGAATGGCATCTTGTGTATTACTCTGGAAACAGAAACTGCAGGATTTCTTCTGCCAGTTTCAAAGCTAAAGAGCGTAAAGACGACAGATTCTACCAGTTCCTGCCGTTGTTATGGCACTTTGACACAAACTCTAGCTCACATCTCTCGGTAATGAATAACTGGAACGTGACCTGTGCTCGCATTATTGATCCGATCAGAGGGTAACCTGTTAGGGATGAACCCAAACTGAAGAAAAACATATGTCATGCCATAGTAAATAATGTCATAATGAGAACCGAAGAAGGTGTATTGTTTAAAGTCTTGAGTTGTTATTGTGGTCTAAGAACAATGTCAGGTCTTCAGAACCATTCGTGACAACAATTATGACACATCAAATCAGGAATCAAGAACATTTAGGACTATCTTTTGCAGAAATCTCCTTATTCACCAACCAACCCCATCATCCCCAATTGGCTGTCATCTACATGTCAAAGGTGGGATTATAAACTGCAAAAAAAAACAACATCTCCAGTCGAAGACTAAATGTTAAACCAAAAGAAAATGGAAATCACTATCAAGATGAAAGTATCATCTCTTGTTTTCTGTAGTTATATAGTTCAATATAAGTACATAAGTGAGGCTAACCATCACATAGAAGGCGTACAGAACCGCGTTAGGTTCTAAAACGTTCTTGCACACCAGACTTGAAGCCAGAATAACTTTATTTACTTTATTACATTAAATACCAAATCCAGTTCACGCTCTACCCATTAGCTCTTCGCGATCGAGGGTTTGGAAAGAGATGATAAGAAACCATCGACTCTTGTGCATGAGAATAATATAAGTATTACTTCTCGTCATTTCACTCAACGTTAGAAACACCTCATGAAAGCTTGTTTGATAAACTTAGGAGCCACAAAACAAACGTTTCCCCACCAGACACATATATTACTACACACTTCCCAGACAGTACCACTATAAAAAGAATGCAAGAGGAAGTTAAGTTAGATAAAGTTAACTACATAAATCCATAAAATCCCCAGCATGCATGTGAACAGCTGATTTAAATCAGGCGTAGGTTATTCTTATGCAACTTAATTTAAATAAAGTTTTATTTAAAGTTTCTTTAACGTTAAATGTAATGTTTTTTTGTGTCATATCACAGTATCCCAGACAACATCAGGAAGTTTGTGGAAGAGTTTTTCAAATCCCAGCGTGACTCTGAAGCGTGTCAAGTTAAAACACAACATCTCGGCCTCATGTCGTGATCATCGGCGGCTGCAGGGAAGTCGTGCTCGTGTACTCACCCTTCTGTGGATCTGTCGTGTTGTGCGCCCGTGGACACCCGTGGGAGAGACTCCACTGAAGCAGAGGTGACGCGCTTCACTGTCAACACCGTTGACGCCTCCCTCCGACCCTACGATGCAAAACCCCGGATGTTCATGTTCAACTCCTCACTCTTCTTGCTCCAATATACCTCAAAATTAATCTGAAAGTTACTCGAGTCAAACCAGCTACGAATTAAAATAATTAAATTGAGAAATACACAATTATAATAAAAAAAAACATATTAATCAATAAAACGATCCATTGTCAAAAATGACATTTTCTTGCTATATCTTTACAACCAATAAAATAAATAGTAATTCCTTAAATTGCGTTGATAGTCTATCAATAAATACTATATTAAAATGTTAAAATAAAAGATCATTTTTAACCGCAATAAATGCATTAATAATACATTGAAATAAATCACATTAGCTTTTTAGCATCGTCAAGCTAGTTAGCATGTTAGCTGCGATTATGTTTGCAAATAAAAGGTGCAGAAATACAAGCAATGTTAAAGAAAATAGTATTTAAAGGCTATATTGATTTGTACCTTTGTCGTGAGCTCTAATAGCGATTGTTCCGAAGAGGAGTCAGTACACACAGTTGTATCGATTGTACACACAACGAATCAATAAAGTTTTATGAAAGAATTGAAATCGAATAATTAAAAAACAACAACTTTATTTCCGTTTATATATTGTAAGAAAACTAGATTTAAAAGGCATAACTATAAAAAATAAATTGATTTGAAAATAAATTAAAAGCGTGAACTGACGGGTCTACAGTGACACCTAGTGGGCAACAGTTCAATGGCATGACGTGTCTGCCATCAAATGTCCTTGTCTGACATTGACAAAAGCAAACTTGGATTGTGCTAAATACACGTGAATATGTGTAGGATAATTTAGTTTTAAATTTGTTTAATTTCTACGATTAATATATACTAACAATGAAGAAGCAAATCACGTATTTACTGTTATAAACAATGACTACAACTAACATGTATTTGCTATTTGGAAACAGTGAGATATTTTAAGGACATTGACATAGATTATAACTTAACTGAAAAATGTGAGGTCCATCCTTCCATGCAACATCAAACCGACTGTAAGCAATCCAAATTTGATCCTAATGAAGAAAGAATTCTTGACTTTGAAGAGACAATTCCAATATTATAACAAAAGTTCAGAGATTAAAGTTCTTGCACACATGTTTTCTTGTATTCTTCTTCACTTGTAAACCTTCAGCTGGTCAAAAAGGGCTAAAGAGACTTATTCCTCACTCTGGATTTAGCTGCTTTATTAACTTCCTGTCTATTTTAACAATGATTTGAATAACTTTTAGCTCTTGTCTTGGTCTCGTCTCATGCTTCAGAAATACTGTGTTTGCAGTCTTAGAGACTCTGAACTGTTGCAAAATCGTTGCTAAGATTATACCATCAATACTTTTTGTAAGCCAACCTTTGTGAGGTCTTTTCTAGAATCTTTCATTTCATTGCATTTGTAAATATATATAAATAAATACAAATACATATATATTATTACATATATACATTGTTTAAAGACCTTCGATATTTAGAATTTGCATTTGACAATGAGTGTCTTTTTTCCCAAAATCCAAATCAGAACTTCAATTCAATTCAATTCAATTCAATTCAATTCAATTCAATTCAATTCAATTCAATTCAATTCAATTTTATTTAAAGTGTCTTATCATAACAAAGTTATCTCAAGACACTATACAGTTGAAATAAGATTATAGTTGATTAAGGAAAAATAGATCCCAGCAATTCAACAAAGAGCAAGAAGCAAAACACTGTACAGTGAGCAATGGCGAGGAAAAACTTCCTTTTAGAAGGCAGAAACCTCGAGCGGAACCAGACTCATTGTTGACGGCCTGCCGCTTTGACCGGCTGGGAGGAAGGATGGGGGGGTTGACAGATGGATAAGGAGAGGAGTGAGGGAAATTATAGTGAGAAAAAAGAGGAGAGTGTAGGAGGGTCCATGGAGGTGCTGGAGAGAACTCTGGATCCGATGAAGTGGTGAAGATCCTGGATCAGCAGCAGCTCAGGAGGTGGCGCCCTGGGGCTCCGGCAGAGAAAATAGAAAGGTGTGGGTTTAAACTGCAAAACTGCACAGGTGATGAATGTAATGCAGAAAAGAAGGATATACAGAGCTCGGTGTCTAAAACTCCTCCAGCATTCTCAGCCTATAGCAGCTAAGATAAACAGTTCAGTTAGTTATAGCAGCTAAAGATAAACAGTTAAGTTAGTTATAGGCTATATCGAAAAGTAAGGTTTTAAGATTGTTTTTAAACATCCTCCGGACTGAAGCCAGTAGTTGGTTCCACAGCAGAGGGGCTTGAAAACTGAAGGCCCTGGCTCCAAATCTACATTTAGAGATTTGTGGTATAACTAATAGATCAGAGTTTAAGGATCGTAAGGTCCTAGAGGGTTGGTAAATTTGGATTAAATCTTTAATGTATGTTGGTGCTAGACCATGTAAGGCTTTATAGGTTAGGAGAAGGATTTTAAATTGTATTCTAAATTCTACAGGAAGCCAATGTAGGGAAGACAGCACAGGGGAAATGTGTTTGCGCCTCTTAGTCTTAGTCAGG
Source organism: Callionymus lyra (assembly GCF_982586985.1). Lineage (NCBI taxonomy): Eukaryota > Metazoa > Chordata > Actinopteri > Syngnathiformes > Callionymidae > Callionymus > Callionymus lyra. The sequence goes on along the minus strand of NC_141827.1, from coordinate 6,763,813 downwards.
ACACGAGCTGCAGAGTTCTGAATGAGCTGAAGAGTTCTGAGAGACTTTTTAGAACATCCTGACAGAAGAGAGTTACAATAGTCCAGCCTGGAAGTTACAAAAGCATGGATGAGCTTCTCAGCAGCATCTAAAGGAAGGAAGTGCCTGATTTTTGAAATGTTACAAAGGTGGAAGTAAGCAGTCCGTGAGATTTGTTTTATGTGTGAGTTAAATGATAAGTCCTCGTCAAAGCATACACCCAGATTCTTTACAGTGGTGCTAGTAGCAGGAGCAAGTCCATTATGTAAAGCTAGATCATTAGTTAAAGATTGTCTGAGATGTTGCGGACCTACTAGTAAAACCTCAGTCTTTTCCGAGTTCAGTAGGAGGAAGTTTTTGGTCATCCAGGACTTGATATCTGTAATACAGGACTGTAGTTGTGTTAGCTGATTTCTTTCATCTGGCTTCATGGACAAGTAGAGTTGGGCGTCATCAGCATAACAGTGAAAGTTTATAGAGTGTCTTCTGATCAAGTCCCCTAGTGGGAGCATATAGATTGTGAATAGTATTGGACCAAGAACAGAACCTTGTGGGACACCATAGCTGACCTTAGTCTGTGTCGATGAGAGGTGGTTGACATGTACATAGTGCGTTCTATCCGACAGGTAAGATTTAAACCAGTTAAGAGCAGTTCCACAAATGCCTATATGGTTTTCTAGCCTCTGTATAAGGATTTGGTGGTCGACTGAAACATGGCCCTGATCAGAGGCCATCAGTAGGTCGTTACTTACTTTTACCAGGGCGGTCTCTGTGCTGTGGTGTTCCGTAAAACCAGACTGAAACACCTCAAATTGATCATTGTCCTGGAGATAATCACAGAGCTGGCTTGTTACCACTTTCTCCAGAAGTTTTGAAATGAAGACAAGATTTGAGATAAGCCTATAGTTAGTGAGGACCTCTGGATCAAGAGTGGGTTTTTTAAGCAGAGGTTTAATTACTGCCACTTTAAAAATCTGAGGCACATAGCCTGATGTTATTGACAAGTTGATAATGTCAAGTATGAAAGTGCTAAGTAAGGGGAACAGTTCTTTAAGTAGCCATGTGGGAATAGGATCGAGAAGACATGTTGTGGACTTTGACGAGGAAACAACCTGGGACAGCTGTTGAGGACTCACTGGTAGAAAGGAGTCAAAATATGTATCAGTCATAGTGTCTGTGTCCGGTGAGGCTGCACCTGTTGTATTAGAAGAATCTTCCTTTCGTAATGCTTGAATGTTCTAGCTATTACGAAGACACTGACATCAAAAATAGCTGGTGACATCACGTGCTATCCTAGGAATTGGACAAGAGTGCTGAATCTTTTTGTATCTTTTAAAAATTTGAATCTTTATTCTATAAATCGTCAAATAATTGAATACAATTGTTCTAATGTCATACTGACTACATTTATATGGTAGGGAAATATTGAATAGTTAATAATGCACCTGGGTCACTCAAAAATGATCACTTTAATCTTGACCTTAGCGACATAAATGTATTCATTAACTTCTTTTTAAAGTTATGTTTTTTTAGTTTTGTTTTCAACGTAGCAGTACCTCGCTACACCAGTGGGAGGTGCTGTCGTCTCTCCTTCATTCTCTATTCAACGGCTTTTATTTCTAAGGATTTTTTTTCCCTCTGTGGTCTTTCCCCCCTCGTGGGACACAGACCGCTACTCAGACACCCACGATCATTCCGACCCCTCTTCCATTTCGATAAGGACCGCGGGAGCAGAAACACAAACCGAACCACTTGGACCATCTTTCTGCGCACCTCGACTCCTGCCGTAAGTCAAGTTTTCTTCCAAATATACGCGACATGTTTGGAAGTAAACAGCCTCCGCTCGGTGATCACGGATCGATGTCGATTCTAATCTAATCCGATTTATTTGTTGCAAAAACGTGTGTTTAATGCTGGAAAGCCACGTGACCTGTGTATTGTACGACGAGATGATAACGCGAGTCCCGTTATCTATGTGGATTTGGATCTTAAAGTGAAGATAAGTGCATCTTAAATGTTCAGAATGATGGATCGTGTCAGTTTTAGGAAGTCACTGGAAATCTTCTGCTCCGAGCATTCAACAGTCTGCCGTGGAAAGAAAACCAAGAAGCCCATTTAGAAGCTGGCAGTTGTTTCTCTCTGTCTCTGCCAGTTGGAGTGAAAAGAGGAAGAAAAAAACAAAGTCTTGACTATCATTCATCCTCCCGTCTGTTGCTGAAACAACGCTGGGATTAATGTGCAGCTCTGGAGGTCCATCCACCGACAACACAATGCAAATCCTAATCCAAGATCCCATTCTTCTTCTGGTCAGCACCTGAAGCTCCAGGATCAGTTTTAATGTCTCATTCTGGTGTCTTGAGTTGATTCTGCAACATCATGAATGGACCGGGGACTCATTTCCTCTTGACCACTTTCTTGTGTGGACTTTTTCTTCTCGCTGTTTTGGTTCTACTCTGTTACTTCATCTGCAGAATCGCTGGCTCTGTACATTTAGGCGGACCGGAACAATTTTGAAGCAACTTTTCCTTCTTTATAATAGGTATGTGTGGAAAGTTTATAAAAATGGATTGATTTCTATGAAACAAGAGTGATCTTGTCAAGAGGATTCCAGTGATATAAGTATTATTTTAATGTGGGAAAGTTATGAAAAAGTCTGGTCAAGACAGAGGTTTCATTAGTTAATAAGATTTATTTTAGGTTTAATCTTCTTGTTAAATCCTACTTTCAAATTGCATAAATTGCTTAATATTTACCCTATTAAAATAAAAAGGTTGGTATCAATGGAAGACTTGCTACCGAAAGAAATAAAACCGGTTTTATTATTTGTGAATCTTTTTTTAATCAATGGTTCAGACTCGTCTTGGCAATCGGCGTGTGAATCGCTTAATTTAAAAGATGTTTGTCAGACTCACAGATGAATGTATGACGTATATTATACAAGACGTTTCTATTTGTTCAGGCTTTTCCTTGAATTTCTCGAACTCCTGTGTTGTTCTCAGTATTATCTTGATCTTTAAAGTATGTACTTTTTTGAGTATTGTTTTGATTGTTTAAGCGCTTTGTGACCCTGGTCTCGAAAAGCGCTATATAGATAAATATTACTTACTTACTTACAGGATTCCAGTAAATACTTAACTTGCTTCAGATGTTTTCCGGGGAGTTTTGTCGAGTGAAAACTTGCAAAATGTGTGGCGTGCACTTGATCAATCCCGGAAATATTCTTGATAATCTAGGACATGTGCTCGACGTCATCGGTATTGTGGTGACGAAAACAACACTAACACAGTTGAATGGGACACGGCAAATACACACACATCTACTTTTTAATGAATTTCTCAGGTGTGTAATCAGTCAAGAGTTATCTATCACTTCCTAGTCTGAAATAATGCACATAGTAACAGATTATCTTTGTTCTTGTAGAATGTTCTTTTCATTATCAGTAGACGTCTGGTTCTTGTTGAACATCTTCATGTTCCAAACCACACACGAGCCAAAAGGAAATGCCATTTATGATGAGATTCACTCGACTGTCCCGGCAGAAATGTTCCTATTTGAATCCATTCATCAAATATTATGGACAAGAGAAACTGTTTAGTTTAAAATCTATGAAGTAAGATCAGGTGCATTAGTCCCACATACAGTAGCCATAACATGAGACGTGTACACGTACTATTGAGTAGCATTGACGTAGATATGTAGTTACGTGTATGTGCATTTGAAGTACGGGTACAGGTCTCATGCTACGAGTGTGTGGAATATATGCACCTATTTTTAGGTTTCAGTGATGGAGGTGAAAAACACATCTGCGACTCACACCTGCAGATTCAAGACTACAGATGGAAAGTAGCATTGTGCTAAATCTGCTGCAGCCATCTTTTTAATGTAACTGCACATTGTCCTTTTAAAATAAACTAAACTTAACTAAACTAAGAGGTAGTGTTTAGTAACTTGTACTCATACACTTAGAAAATATAGTCAACGTTTGTTTTTTGTTTGTTTTTTCACGACTAGAAGTCTTCAATTACGCATGCGTACCTTCTGGTTCACGAGTATGAATATGTAGTTACGTCAGTGCAACTTGATAGTACGAGTACACATATAATGTTACGGTTATCTGGGACTCATGCACCCGATCTGACTTCATAAAAATAACTTTTAACTAGAATCTTAAAATGAACTGGACTCACAAAGATTGCTTCAAATGTTTTATTTGTCACAGTTTATAATAAAAAATATCAACAAGGAAAACCTGATCAATACTATATTAGTATCGAACCATGACATACTTACTTGGAGAGAAGTAGCCGCTCAACTCTGAGTCGACGACTGATCTGGTCAAATCTAAGACGCCTTCATCTTTCATTTCTGAGAGAAGAACAGTTGCTAGTCTGAGAACAATTCAATTTGCCGTCTGGCTCATTTAATCTCTCACTTGAATACGCTAATGAGACCTTGTTCTTCCCTTAAACCTCTCATCGTTCTCAAATCCCATTTGCCCGTTCACTCGTGAGATGATCACCTTTGTATGCAACAGCTTGTTTAGGTCTTATAGCAGCAGCAACGAGTCAGAATACAATTAGAAAGCAGTTTTTTTTGTGAAGCTAACGATTTATTCCAACTCCAACAAAGCAAAATGCTTTTTTTTTTTCTCTTCTCTATCACTAAACGAAGTTGAATCAATTTTACATTAGAATAGAATAGAAAAGCTTTATTCATCCCCAGAGGGGAAACACATTAAAGGCAAAATTGAATGGTTGTGAAACCATTCAACGTTTTTCCTGTCCTGAAGTATGGAGTTGAAAATGTTTTTCTAGTTTCCTAGTTATCCTAGAAAATGAACTTTTAACTAGTTAATCTTAATTTAAGGATATAATGATAAGGTTAATTTATTAACATTACAATTTTTTTTTTTTTTACTGTGGGGAACCAGAATATGTGACCATTTTTGGATGGATTCATATGTTAGCAGCTAATTCTTGTGTTAATGGTAGAAATAGCTCAAAAGTGTAGGAATTATAATTAAAATTAAATTGAAACATTACTTATATAACTCATAACACATCAATTAATATGTATGATACATTATTTTGACGTATATTTTCATGGAGCTCATGAAATCAACCAGAAACAAAAGAGAATTCATAGAATGACCTGTTGGTGTAAATAGATTCTACCTTCTTTTAAAAGGAAACTGTATTTTAATAATCTCAACACCTGGTCCATGAAAGATCCTTTTTAACAAGAGGATCCTGTGGTATTTATTTAGGCACAAATGACTTCCTGACTAGTTTTGAGGTCATATTTTGAAGAATTGTCAAGATTGCTAGTTGAAAGCCGGAGCATAAAAACAAAGAACAATAATCATACAATGTTGTTTCCACGTGTGTATAAATGTCTGGATCAGCAGCTAAACTCTGGACCATCGTTCTCCAGGCAATCATATTGGTGTTAATCGGATTGGTCATTCTGCTTAAACCTCTCAGTGTGATGGCGGTCAATCCCATTAAAGTGACCTTGGCTATAAGCGGAGCGAAGACGGGAGGCGGCTGCGGATAATTATAGATGAAGGCCGGTCCTGTCAGGACTTATTTTGACTCCTGTGGTGGTCGCTTGGACTCACAGCACGAGGGAGTCCTGGCTCGACTTTGTCAACATTCTTCTTTGGTCGCTCTCAGCCCATCGTAGAGCTTCATTTGTACGTGTGATCGTTGAGTAAAAACATCCTCAGATGAGTTCATTTGAAAGGAGGGACTAGAAGAATAGATCAGAGAAGGAAAGAAGACTTTGACTGTAGAAAAGAGAAAGGGATCAGGACAGAAGACTGACCATCGCTCATAACACATCAAAGGTATGAAGGGATCGCGGGTCCACTTGGGGTGTTGGAATATATACGATACATCGCGATGTTTGTTTCCACGATACTGTATCGAAATCAATGTATTTATTCATAATTTACATGCAAATATTCACGCCGTGGTCATGTCTCGGTTTCTAGTACTCTTCAGTCGTTACGTCCTACGCAGCTAAATGAACATTTAAATCTAGCTAGACTTTGGCGACGGCTGAGTATGAGAGGATACATTTGACTCCGGCTGCTTTCAAAGCTGATGTTCGGACATATTTTGGTTTCAAAACAAATAAAAACAGTTACGACTTCGTCAAGAGTCATGTGGTCTGTAAATACTACAACACCAGAGTCAAGTACTCGACAATACTACACATATATCCTGCAGTATCACAATATATTGCAACGTATCGCATTAAATAGTATTGTTGCCCCTGTATCCTGATACAAACGTATCGCCAGATTATTGCCATTACTCAACCCCTAGTGTCCAATTATGGTTTGGGAATGTCCTGGAATCAAATCAGAGAAGCGAGGAAACATCTTCAAAATCTGCAACTGAAAGTTAATACAACTTTAATTCCTCAGCAGGCGCCTGTTGCTGTTGTTAGCAAACTGTTGCTAGCTACTATACATGTTTATATGTATGTATATGACTATCCTTCGAAAACTTGCTGAAATTGTGTCTAGTTTTGTTTCCCTTTTTGACATGGCATTAGTAGGAAGTCACACATTTAGATAGTCACACAAGATTTTACGTTTTATAGACATAAAAAAGGGGGTTCAGTTGTTTTTTTGTCACTGATGTAACTAAATAATCAATTAAACATAATAAATATATTTATAATCTTTACACAAAAACTGTATCCTCATGATATTTAAATACTATTCTATTTAGTTACTGTTTTTGTGTGAATTTTATGGCTTTTTCTGCGCTTCATTACACAACTTTAATTCCTCAGTAGCAAGAAACTCCACAAAACCTGTTGCAGTTGTTAGGTAATTGTTTGCTACTTATTAGCTATAGTCTACCTGAAGCTAACCTGACCTCTTGTGTTTTTTAAATATTGTAAACGAGTTACAACTCATTAGCTACTCCATATTTACCAGCCATCGCTGAGATCTATTTATTGTGTACGACATGTATTTAGGGTCCACACCTGAATGTTGATGTTCGCCCCGTGGGGCTAAAGTAAAGATCCACGAAAAATGCTGTTGAAATTGTAATTGGTTTTATCCAATCATGTTGACTGTGATCGAATCCTGAACATTCAAGTCTACTGTGAACAGACAACTTGCTGAAATTGTGCGTAGTGTTGTTTCCTTTTTTTGACTTCTCTCTGAGGCATTTGTCATATAATATTAGACATTTCTGCAACACTTAAATACTCACATCTTTGGCATGATTTTAGATACGTTTCCATTTCCCTAATAGTCAATATATACGAAAGTCAATATATTTGTCACATTCAAAAGAAAGTTCAGTGTCTTACAATGTGTTTGTCATTGTTGTGTAACTAAATATAATTATAATGTGTACAGTACATCCTAGACACACATGTATCCTCATGATATGTAAACACGGCTCTCTTTGTGTTGAAACAAAGACTTTTGAACAAGGATGTTGGGTTGAGATCATGTGCAGCTTCGCATCAAATAACCTCAACAAGAATTGAAGAGCGAGAAGCGATGGTTCTGCTATCATGAGGGCCTGTCTAAAAAAAAACCTTGTCACTGGTTTTCAACCAAAAGCTTTGAGTCATAAATCTTAGCCCACGTCACCAGTCATGGTTCAGAGTCAATACCCGTGACCGTGAAGTTCTTATGTTCTTCAAAAGCGGATATTTTTGGCAACATGTTAAAAGATTAGAGTGTGAAAGACTGTTAGTCACACAATGTAAATAGTCATCTGTTGTGCTGGAGTGACACAGACTTAATAACTGGTGTGTCTTCTCTCTCGCAGCTGTCGAGCCTCTTAAGAAGAAGACTTGTGTGATGTTATGACCGGCCACGTTTACGCATCAGTCGACATGAAGATGACGGCGCTTCTAGTCATTTGTTCCTGTCTGCTGACTCTGGCTTCGGCAAAGCCCGCGTTCCCAGGTAAGAAACCGATGACACGGAACAAGAATATAAAGATGCAAATGTGTCTTATATAGATCTTGGTTAACTGTTGCCATGTTATTCACCGAAACCTGGCTCAAGGAAGTGATCCCATTACATCTGAATTACATCTGCGTCACAAAGTTGACAGGGAAATCAAAGGGTGTCTGGACATGTTTTTACATCGATGAAGGCTGATGATATTGGAAAATAAATGAGCATTTGGCGACACTTCTTCAGCCTGCGCTCTATCACCAACTAGTTTCCCCTTATCCTGCATCAAGGTGAGCAAAGACATGACCAACGACTTTAACAGCTTTGATAGGGACAACTTCACACCTCTCCCTGGAGTACCTTACCACCACACCCCTACCATTTCTCTGTCTGCCCACTCCAGCCACCCTGTCCCATTCAGAGGGTCTAAAGAGGAGGTGACTGTTCCTCAAACTAGAAAAGGCCAGGTTCAAACAGATTGCAACTTCATGTGCTAATGCACTGACTCTTGTCTTCACTAAGACCTTTAACGGCTTCTTAAAGAAGTGTGAGGTCCCTTTTTATCTTCAATCACCAGCTTCCTTACAGACAGAATACAGCAGGTGAGATTATGCATAATCAGCACAGGTGCCCCCCAAGGATGCGTCCCGTCACCACTGCTTTTCCCTCCCTACACCAACAACTTGAACTCCGAGAACCCTGCTGTCAAACTCCTGAAGTTGACACCACGGTCCTGATTCAGGATGGCGAGGGTCTGCATATCGGCCGGTTTGTTGGTGTGGTAGGAACAATCTGGATCTCAACGCGCTCAAGACGGTGGAGATGACAGTGGACTTCAGGAGGCAGACCCGACCTCACTGTTCTCCCCCCTCACCATCAACATCAACCCTGTGGACTCTTTGTAGCTCCTGGAAACAATATTCTCCCGGGACCCGAAGCGGGAAGGGAACATGAACCGAGAAGGCCTAGCGGTGATTGTACTTCCTGCTTCAGTTGAAGAGACACAGCCTGCCAAAGCAGCTGCTGCCTCTTTTCTACTCAGCAGTTTTACAGGCAGTGCTTTCCACCTCCATCACTGTGTGGTTTTCAGGGGCCACACAGCAGGACAGGAAGAGATTGCATTGAAGTGCGAGGAGTATTGAGCGGATTATTGGTGCCCCCTGCCCTCAATTGGGAACTGTACGAGTCCAGGACCAGTAGGAGAGCAAGGGACATAATCAAAAGACCCGACTCACCACGAATTGACCCTCTTAACCCCTCCCTTCAGACACGCGCCACAACCACCCGACCCAGTTGCCATTGCACACTTTCTTTTGAAAATCTATCTTGTATATTATACTATTATTATTTATTACTATTATTTATTCCTTGTTAATTTCCATTTTATCTTCAGTGTGCAATTCATGCAGATTCCTAATTAATCACCAACAGCTAAAGAATAATTCTCTGTATATATACTGTATATTGTTAATATATACTTGACAAATAAAGCTATTTCTGATTCTAAGTAGTAATATCAAATCCAGAGCAGAAGTAAAAGTGTCTAATCTTCAGCATCTTTACCTGAACAGATCGTTTTATATTATACTATATTTATATCGGTCCCACAATGCACATCATTAGAATATATTTTATTTCTACTATTCGCTATCTTCAGAAGAAATACATTAAAATTGTTCAATGTTTTATATTTATTGTTTAATTCTATCTCAAAATACAACATATCAATTACAAAATGCCATGACAAAAAATTATACTTTATTTTCCAGATAAAGAGAAAGATCCCCAGTTCTGGCATGCATGGGCTCAGGATTCCCTCAAGAGTGCCCTGGAGCTGCAGAAGTTGAACCAAAACCATGCAAAAAATCTCATTCTCTTCCTCGGAGATGGTGAGTCCAAACACATCAGCGGAAAATAAATAATGAAGTTCTCATGAGTCAGATGTCAAGTCTCCGGTTCGCTTCCATCATAAACTGTGAATGAATGGTGGGAAGCAAAACAAAGAGCAGGAGTCGGGTCACGGGGGATGTGTTTGTACTGGGTCACTCATTGGTGGAACAATACCTTCCTCCTCCTCCGGGCCTCTGGGCGCTCTGTTTGGTACAACATCAAATTCTTGCAGCGGCCGGTGTACCAGTTGAGCCCAGTTGAAGAATAGCATTTTACTTCTTGTTACACAAAAGTATTTTCTTAATTTCCTTTTTTTTCTCTTCAAAACACTGTTTTGATTCAAACCCAGAGATGCGTTCATGAGGTTTTTAAGCCTGAAATTAAAAACTAGTTAAGCCGTGTAACAACTATCCCGAAAAGTTACACATTAATGAAGTATTCTTGTGCAAAAAAACAAATCTTTTGCGAAAGATAAAGATTTTTTCTGTTAATGTTAAACTATAAAATGCTCTTATCTTTGGTGTGTTCGAGTCGTATTTTATGATTTTCTTTCATGAAATTATATTGATTTTTTCGTCAATAAAAATATTAAATGTAACTAGAATTTATGGTTTACTAGTTTGTGCAATGTTATGGCCCCAGTACTCCCAGCTTAAATTAGCATTGAAAAATATATATTGGCAAAAGAATGAAAACATTTTAATTAAAATATAAAAAATAAAAAATAAAAAGTTGACATAGACAATAAAGCAGCCAAAAGACAAATAACCGTTTGTTTATTTTTTTTAAATTATTATGTGGTTTTCTTACTATTGTAGGAAAATTGCAATACATTTCCAGTCTACAGTATGTGCGTTTTTCAACAGGCAATATTCATTTCTTTCTTTTTTGGTCATCCCTTGGACTTTGTTCTTTTTATATGCGCTTTGTTCTTGTTCTTGTTTCTATGAACAAATGTTCAGTTAAGTACTAGAAAACCCAATTTCCCAAAGGAGATTGCCAAAGGGATTAATAAAGTCTAATCTAATCTAATCAATATACTTTTTTCAGCCAATATTTATTTCAGTCAATATGCTTTTCTTTAAGACAATTTTATTTTTCCTCTATAATATAATTTTTCAATCCAAATAGTCTTTTTTTCAGCCAATGTATATATTTTTGATGCTGACTTAAGATGGTCGTATTAGCACTATTGTAGCTGACATTACTGATGGTGAAAAGTTGTTTTGTTCTGTCCAACGAGCCTTATTATCTTGATTTGCTTTTCTCTAAATTCAGGATATTCTCCTAATTTCACTTCAAATATTTTATGTTGGGAAAACCCCCAAATGGCAGCGTAGTGAACCAGAGCAGTAAACGTGTCCCTCAGGGCATCTTGTCTAGTTTCCTGAGGCAACACTAACGGTTGACTCGCTGTGTTCAGGGATGGGGATTCCTACCGTCACCGCCGCCCGGATCCTGAAGGGCCAGCTGAGTGGACAGAGTGGAGAAGAGACCCAGTTGGAGATGGACAAGTTCCCGTTTGTCTCTTTGGCCAAGGTTTGGATTTCATTCACCGAATCGTTCCGCTTGATGCAACCTAGTGATCCGTGTCTGCTTAAGGCCGCTGACCATAAATAACGCCATGTGTCCTGATTGTACTGACTTTAGAAAGGGATCGTCGTCCAATACACCAAACTGTAACTATTTATTGTTTAACATTAAACTGGAGATGTCCCGATTGTAGTTTATACAAAACTCAAGCAAGAATTCTGACCCGCTCTAGTAGAAGAACTCACATTTCTCCGATCCTTAAAACTCGGCATTTTCTTTCAGGATCATTTTTAAAATTCTGGTTCTTATTTTAAATCTATTCATGGTTCCATCAGTGATCTAATCCAGACTTACACCCCAGCTCGGGGGTTCTGAGGTCTGTGGATCAGGATCTACTGATGGTTCCTGAACACGCTGCATTTGATGAAGTCTACTCACTTCTTCAAAAAGCATCTTAAGAATTTTTTTTGTGCTTTTTCTTAATTTTCTGGAGCTTCTTTGTTTGTCTCTATATTGTCTTGACCTTTTAGAGTTTTAAAATTTGTAGGCATTTTTAATCGTGTATTGCTTTCGATTGTTCAAGCGCTTTGTGACCCTGGTCTAGAAAGTCGCTTTACAAATAACTATTACTTACTTACTAACAATGGTGAATAAAAGTCTAGGATTATAACTCTTAAAACGATAAGACTATCGATTTAAGACTATACGATTATAACTCGTATAGTCTTAAAACTCTTCACTGGCTTCCAGTTTCTTTCAGGATCAACTTTAAAATTCTGGTTCTTACTTTCAGATCTATTCATGGTCAGACCTTCCATCAGTGATCTGATCCAGACTTACACCCCAGCTCGGGCTCTGAGGTCTGTGGATCAGAATCTACTGATGGTTCCTGAACACGGTTCAGGACCAGAGGAGAGAAATCCTTCCAGACTGTTGCTCCTAAGCTTTGGAACAATCTTCCTCTCTCTTTGCGCTTGATGATCTACTGACTCCTTTAAGAAACATCTTAAGACGTTTCTATTTGTTCAGGCTTTTCCTTGATTTTCTGGAACTCCTGTGTTGTTCTCAGTATTATCTTGATCTTTAAAGTATGTACTTTTTTGAGTATTGTTTTGATTGTTAAAGCGCTTTGTGACCCTGGTCTCGAAAAGCGCTATATAAATAAATATTACTTACTTACTTACTTACTTACTTAAAACTCTTCACTGGCTGCCAGTTTCTTTCAGGATCCATTTTAAAATTCTGGATCTTACTTTCAGATCTATTCATGGTCAGACTCCTCCTTCCATCAGTTATCTGATCCAGACTTACACCCCAGGGGATCAGAATCTACTGATGGTTCCTTAACATGCTGCATTTGATGAAGTCTACTCACTTCTTCAAAAAAAATCTTAAGAAATATTTATTTTTGCTTTTTCTTAATTTTCTGGGGCTTCTTTGTATGTCTCTATGTTTTCTTGATCTTTTAGAGTTTTAAAATTTGTAGGCATTTTTAATCGTGTATTGCTTTCGATTGTTCAAGCGCTTTGTGACCCTGGTCTAGAAAGTTACTTACTTACAATGGTGAATGAAAGTCTAGGATTATAAGTTTTGTCTGGTATGTTTTTGTTTACAAGCTATTTAATCGTCATCTGATGTTTCCCCCGCAGACTTATAACACCAATGCACAGGTGGCGGACAGCGCCGGCACCGCCACAGCTTACCTGTGCGGGGTCAAGGCCAACGAGGGCACTGTGGGCGTGAGCGCGGCAGCGGTCCGATCCCAGTGCAACACCACGCAGGGCAACGAGGTCACCTCTATCCTGAAATGGGCCAAGGACGCAGGTAAGCGTGATGCAAAAATATTTGTTACCCTGCTATTAAAACTATCATGGGGTGTTTTTATGTCCTTGAGATCTAAGAGCGATAAAACTAAAACATAGACCACACCAGCGTTCTCTTGGAACGCAACACACCATGTGTTGGGGCTGTTTTTCACATTTCAAAGGAACTTTATTGAGGGTTTTCCAAGATCGTCCAGCTGGAAGGAAGGAACACTCTGTACTTCATTCAGGGGAGGTTATGACGCTAAACCCGCTCAGAAACATGTTGAATCCTTTAGATGTTTATTTTTCTTCTGAGATTCCAGGGAATGAGACACAAAAAAACTGAGGTCGAGACGACCGTAAACAACCATATTCAAAATTGAGGGAGTCATCGTCCACTTATCTGTAGGAAACCTCCACATTCCTGAGATAAACAAACAATGGATTTTAATCTGTAACTTCGGTTGGACATTTCCTTTGACCTCCCGAGGACAAAATATTGACGGAAACGGACACGGAAAAGGGGAAAAGATTATGGAGCATCCAAAAAATGGGTCTCTTTCCTAGCAACTGATGAACTAAAACATCTTCAAACAGTAACAATATGGGTTGAGTTTGTGAAATAGTCATGATCTGATGTTTTTTTTCCTTCAATACACCTTTTTTTTTTAACAGATGTTTAATCGGGTCATTTTGTATCGATGCCACTGTTACAGTGCATTATGGGACCTGTAGCACAAGTTGTTGGATGATTTTTACTGGCAGGTTTCAGAAAAATGGACGTAAGGTTTTGACAGGCCTGCTCAACGTGGTTATAATTGGCCATTTTCTGTGTCTGCCTCAGGGAAGTCAGTGGGAATAGTGACGACAACCCGAGTAAACCACGCAACTCCCAGTGCAGCCTATGCCCACAGCGTGGACAGAGACTGGTATTCGGACGCAGAGATGCCCTCGGACGCACTGGCATCTGGATGCAAAGACATCGCAAGACAGCTCTTTGAAAACATCCCAGATATTGACGTAAGACCATGTTTATGGTTGAACATGTATTTATCAGCAATATGTCCATATATAAGTTATGTCTTATTTATCTTTAGTTGTGGTTATAAAGACTTTATTATTACATATCCTTAATGAAATGCTTCTGGTTCTGGTTATTAAACACAACTAGTTTACTAGAAAGACAAAATGCACACGTTACCATGTGAAATCAGAAATGTAAAAAATGTATACATATAAAAATCGATGTACCCTAACTAGTAAACTAGTGACTTTTGTTTTCTTTGCATGTATACAGTAAATTGTCCTCTCACATTAACATGCTGCATTTTATAAGGCAGCCTGTTCACTAGTAATCTTCAGTTCATGCTCTTCTAACTAGTGTAACTATTGTAACTAGTGTGCATTATGCCTTTCACTAGTTTTCTAGTATTCATTTTCAGGCCCACTCGTAAACTAGTAACTGCATTACTGTCACTAGTTCACTAGTAAACATATTGGATCAAACTGGTTTACTAGTATGGGCAAAGCAGCTTAAACTAGTTAACTATTAAGAATTCCGGCCTTCATTAGTCCACTATTACATTTTTAAACCTTCACTAGTTCACTAGCAATGTAAACCTGGATGATTACATTAGTAAGATTAATTTAGGTTTAACTAGTTAACATGTCAGTGTTTTTACATGGGATATCAAGGATATGGAATAAATCCTTTTCCATATAGTACACTAAACTAGCTGGAAAACACTGAGTTGGTAAAGAAAAGGCAAAAAAAACGAACTAAGACGTAAGTTCAGGAGGATTCTGGGACTTTTGCTGAAAGGAACTTTAATTTTGGAATTAAAGATCCCTGTGATGACTGAGGACGAGAGGATACAGTCCACTCCAGCAGCTTTTAAAGCTGATGTTTAGACATATATTTTGGCTTTCAGTTCTATTAATTAAACCGTCAGAGAGTAGAACAAACACAAGATTTCAGTGTTCCCTATCGTGAGTTGAATATATCGTATCCTATCGTGAAATCCTTAAAATTGGACATGTTTGAATTTTCATGGGGACCTTGTGTCCCCTTTACCTTGACCTGATTTTGTAAGATCAGCCCATATACACAGACCTACTATTTGACCGATACCTCCTGAGGGATCAATAAAGTTTTACCTTACCTTACCTTACCTTACATATTTTGCCTCTAAAAAGCCAAGTTGTTTTTATCTTGCAGGTCATTATGGGTGGAGGAAGAAAGTACATGTACCCTAAATCCGTGGCGGACATAGAGTATCCCAACAACCTCAAGCACAAAGGAACGCGAAACGACGACAGAAACCTGCTGCAAGAGTGGATCGACAAAACCAAGAATGATGTAAGAAAGTTTGGCTTTTATTGTCTCCGTGCGCTTCCTTTTATGTTTCGATTTGCATATTTAGGAGTTCAAAGCCAAGTTTCCGGGCACTGACTGAATCATTTGTGTCTTTGTTCACGCCACCATGCAGAGCGGTTATTACGTGTGGAACAAGCAGCAGCTTTTATCATTGAACCCCAACAATGTGAAGCGTTTGCTCGGTGAGTGTCTCGGCAGCTTCTATTGAAGTGTAAATCAGGAATTCTCAAAAAAAACAAAAAAACACAAGTTTGCGTTTTACTTTTGGTGTTTTACTTTTCCCTTCAACCTTCAGGTCTGTTTGAACCGGCGGATCTGACGTACGACCTGGATAGAGACGTCGATACTGACCCGTCACTGACAGAAATGGTTGACACGGCGATCAAGATCCTGAAGAAGAACCCAGAGGGGTTTTATCTTCTCGTGGAAGGCGAGTTCCTGCTTTACTTCTCTCAACTCAGCCTTTTCCAAGAGCTGTCGTCTTTGATTTAGCTGCGACTCGAGTATGAAGGTGACTTTTCTGCAAACAAGGGGAAACCAAAACCAGCCGCCGCACGGTGTCGTGTGCCAGAGCTTCTTAAATTGAAATCAATAATTCAACATTTTACTTTTGGAACATTGTTCTCTGTTGCAGCCTGATTTATCGCACCGAAATAAACATTCACATTTAAGCCTGAGAAAGATCAAACGCATTATGACCCAGATGCTAGTGCAGTGTGTATAGAATTTGAATGAAGTTACTTAAGTGCTAAACGGTGAGTTTAATTGCATCGAACAAAAACGTTATTTTGGAAATGCTACTCTTTGCCAGGAGGTCGTATTGACCACGGCCACCACGAAGGAAAAGCCAAGATGGCCCTGTACGAAGCCGTGGAGATGGACCGCGCGATCGGCCGGGCGGGTCTTCTGACCAGCCTCCACGACACCCTCACCATCGTGACGGCCGATCACTCGCACATGTTCAACTTCGGAGGTTACACCCCGAGAGGGAATCCCATCTTTGGTAAGTCGTGAACACGGACTTATAGCGACGAGCGGTTCTGTCGCGATGGTAAAACCCATTTGCTGTTTTGTGTCGACAGGACTGGCACCGATGCTCAGTGACGTCGACCAAAAGCCTTTCACTTCCATTTTGTACGGCAACGGACCGGGTTACAAGCTTGTCCGAGGAGCAAGAGAGAACGTCTCAACTATTGACCACCGTGAGTTTCCTTATCGGTTTTAAACACACACTATGTTTGTTTTCCCAACACAAGTCTGAAGACTTTGAAGGTTGTTTTAGCTGTCACTGATGATGCCACCCAGAGTGTGTTATCTTGATGTAATACTTTAGATTGCTGGAGTATCTGAGAAATGTAAGCGGATCTTTGGGAAACACCAGATTCCTGTTGACTTCAATCCTTTGAACACCATAAGGCAGAAGCTGGTCCATCCTAAGGAGACAAACCACAGGCACAAACTGAAGGACTCATCGGTCCATGACTGTGTCCCAAATCGCACACTTCTGAACTTACACTTAAAATTTTGAGTGCACAAGTGCGTCCCGATGAGCAGAAACAAACAACAAAACGTAGTGCGCAGTGAGCGCTTACATTTCCAGGAAATTGAGTGTGGATCGATGGACACTTTCCACACTTAACAACCCCCATCTTAGAGACATAGATGAAGCTACACTGAAGCTACTTCACTGACGACGTGTCTTCGGAGCAGATACCGATTTTACCACAAAACAACACAACAACAATAATTACACAACGAAATAGAACTTAATAACTTTTTTCGATTGGGAAAAAGCTGTCTACGATAGTGTTTCAACGACTGGTTGCGATCAGCGTAAAAAGTAGTAGAAGAAGAAGCTGTCGAGTCATTTCCTGTAAGTGTGTAGCATCAGTGTGTGATTTGAGACAGTACTCACCCAAATTTGAGCACTGGCCAAGTCAGGGAACTGTCTTACAGTGTACTGCAAAGCAGAGACACAGCACATTTCACTTAAAGAACACAGAACATTATTTTGAGGACAGCAACATTTCAGGTGATGGAGAGAAAAGATAGTTTGAGGAGTTAAAGAAACCATCCTCACTGGGCTTGAGAATTATTCACTCAACAGAGGTGGGAGTCTCAGGTATAACCTGTCAATCATTTATTGTCAGGTTATCTGACTCGACGCTTTTACTGGAAGAAAGAGGTCACATGTTTTACTTGTACAGGTGAGAAAGAAAAGCACAGAGTTTACATGTCTGTCTGAAGAACTTTCTGAAAGAGAGTTTGAGCTGTTAGTTCGCTGTTACATCTTCCTTGCCGTTTCAGAAGCTATCATACTACACAGGTGTCGAGTAACTTGACTAACTAGCAGTAAGACCTCTTGACTTCCACATTCCTCTCACACAAGTGATAAGACATTGATCTCAACTCTTCCCCAATTGTTCTCTGCCTCGCCCACATGTTTACTGTCCCCTCAGAGCAGCTCACTTGGAACTGAAGGAGAGTCGAACGCTTCCCAAAACTATAAACAGTCCAGTTACCCTTTGATATCCCTTAAAGGCACCTAATGTGAAAACCCAACTCCTCTGATTTATTGTGCTTAAACAATCAAAGCAATATCCAATAAAATATATATTTAAAAGGTCAAGATAACACCAAGAACAACACAGGAGTCTCAGAGAATCAAGGAAAAGCCTGAACAAATAAAAGTGTCTTCAGATGTTTCTTGAAGGAGTCAGTAGATCATCGAACACAGAGATGGTTCCAAAGCTTAGGAGCAACAGTCTGGAAGGATTTTTACATGTTGTAAATGTTGAAGTCTCCAACATGCAGTAGTGCATTCATCATGACGTTGCTCCATTTTGAAGTTAATACTTAATAAAGTTCTCGTCTGAAATCTCGCCGGAGATTACGGTTTAAATTAAACATTCTGACGTCACTCTGGTGCAGGTGTCCTCCCCTAGAAGCCCTAATCAGTCAAATACCTACATGTTAATAAACAAAATAAATATTTATGTAAACATGGTGAGAAGTTACTTCTGCCTTTAGGTGTTTTTGTAATGTCTACATTAAGCAGCAAAACTTATTTTTATTTTTATTGTTTTTAATGTACCGGAGTTTTAGGGGTGAGTTTGAGATTTACGAGAGTCCTTGAATGCAACTTGTGTTTTTGTGACCAATCGGAGCAGAGTGGGCGTGGCTGCTTGGACGAGATTTCTTCTCAGCCAAAACAGCGCATTTTAAGTGGGCGGGGCTTAAGCATATTTTTTGCAATATAAATATCTTTATTAAATGAGAGTTTTGTGCAAAAAGAAACCGATGAGTATAATAGAGATCCTGGAACAATTTAAGAGACACTTAAATCGGCACATTAGGAGCCCTTTAAAATAGTCAGCCACGATTTCTTCCAACGTTCATGTTCTCTCCTTGTTTGTCGTTCCATCAGATGACGCCAACTATCAAGCCCAGGCAGCTGTACCGCTCTCCATGGAGACCCACGGAGGGGAGGACGTCGCCGTGTTCGCCAAAGGTCCGATGGCCCACTTGCTGCATGGCGTGCATGAGCAGAACTACATCCCCCACGTGATGGCGTACGCCGCCTGCATCGGCCAGAACCACGGCCACTGCGAGTTGGCGAGCGGGACCGCCGGATTTCAACCTGTCCTCTCCAGCATCGTGACGGCTCTGGCTGTCGGTCGCCTGTTGTGCTGATGGCTCTGTGGCCCCCCGACCCCTCTATTCTCTTAGTGAAATAATCACCTGACAGCAATATCACATTACTATCATTTTTATAAAGAGTGCTTTGATTAAAGGGATTAAAGCAGTTCAGGAACAGCCAACAACTTCAAGATCGTTCGGGATTATTTTAGATCAGGGGCGTCAATCACACAAGGGGCCAAAATCCTTCAGCGGTCTTAGTCGCGGGCCGAACAAAATGCGTATTTACCAAACTGTACCAAGTTTTTATCGCTTTTGGAAGCCTTTGTTTAATTGTTGACATCGATCAGCTACAGTATGTTCCTTCTTTCATATTCAACTTTAGAATCCCTTATTAGTCCCGCGAGGGGAAATTCGGTAGTGCTTTTGACAGCCATTCACAAATACTGATGGGAGTAGGCTGCACACCTGCGCCAAGTCTACCATCAGGAGCAGTCAGGGTAAAGTGTCTTGCTCAGGGACACAACTTTAGCGTCTTTATGGGTCACCAACATGCACGTTAATGTACTTTGATTAAAGCCAACCATCCGGCGGACCACAATAACCGACTTGGCGGGCCCCGGGGGGCCATGACCTCGACACAATCCATCAAAGTTTTTTTTTTCCAAATCAGTCTTAATAAATCTTGAATCTAAACTGGCCTGTTAGCTTGTGTGAAGCTAGTTGCACTATAGCTGTAGCATGCTAGCCAGAAGAGTTAGCAAGTATTGTGACGGATTAACCGATGTTTAAAAGTGTCAAGAAAGAAGTCAATTGTTAATCATTTTTATCACTTTATATAGATTTAAATGTCGAGTACGGATCTGATATTATTGCTTCATTTAACTCATGAAACTTTTGTTGTCGTTCTATATGTAAGATTGGAACAGTATATGAACTGTTTTTGTTCGTTCGTTCATCTGGAAAGATAACTTGAATTGTCAATTTTCAGCTGTAATTTTACAAAATCTCTGACTATTTCCATAACTTTTGTAATGATCATGTGTTGCTGAGATCACAAATCCATTTTGTTGTCATTTGTCACCTTAGATAGTCATCTTTTTCTTAAACCCATTTGAAACATTTGTTAATTTGTGGCTAACAAAATCTACCTCGTATTTTCAAACGTTAGATATATCGTAACACGGCTGCGGAATGACCCTCGGATTCTGTTTTTTGTGTGAAAAACTATTGTAGTCGGAGAAGTATTGTTAGTAAATAGTCGATCTCGAGATTGTTTTGTCCACTAGCACTTGTTCAATATTTTAAACAATAAATGGCCTAATTTTGTCTTCTTATGAGATTCCTGCCTATTTTTCTTTTTAAATACTTTTTGTCAACTTTTTCCGCACGTGTTTGTCCGAAATACTAAAAATAAAATTGACAGTTTTTCATAAAGTTTTCATCGAAAGTTTACATTGTTTGAGCTTCTACCTCGTGGTTTTATTGGCGACAAAAACATACTTACAAGTATCTTTTAGTCAAGACAAGAGTTCATTTTGCTTAAGTCACTCATCGTTTTACTGTAATCTAGGTAAGAAAGATAATTATAAATCAGGACAAATATTAACTTGAATAAATATGATGAAAATGATGTACAGAAATAATTAATGAAAACGCTCCTAAATATTTCTTACAGTCCAAACCGAATGTTAAATATCCAAATTCTTAGACACTGAATTTATACCAATACAAATTACTATTAATAAGATAGTTATTCATATGTGTATTAGCAGAAAATTAGTCATGTATTAACTATTATAAAGTACTAACTCGGATGTAAGTACTAGTGATGGTATGGCGAAGCTTCATTAAGCAGTGTCATTATTTTCAGAGTCCACTAGATGGCGGTCTCAGCACTATTTTCCTTTGTTTAGAACAGGTGTGGGCAATGCGTCGATCGCGACAATTTGATTGACATGCACAGCAGCCAATCAGAGCTCCCGCTTCTTCCACTGACCCCATGGCAAAGTTCATGTGAATCGAGAATAAAAAGAGCAAAACGTGCGACAGTCATTTTACGCTATTCAGAAAAACGATATAGAATTATAAGCTTGTTTAAAATATATATATATATATATCGAACAAAATAATGCGCGTTTGATCGAGTTACAGAAACATGACGTCAGTTCCATCAAAGTCAAGCTGCAGGTTCCAACCTTTTGTGATCGCGTCCTTAAAACACACTTGTATTAATACACCATCACATGATGACTATTTGTAAATGACCTTTATCTCACGAATATAATAAGAATACGCAGAAACCCAAACACGTTAAACAGTTGCAGGCGAGCCACACATTAATGACGTCAGAGACGATCAGACAAAGCGATGATGATGATAAGTTACTGGTTAACAGTTTTATTCTCGTTAAACTTCATCTGAAGAGGTTTTAAAGTTAAAATAATCCACTTGTGTGATTCATATCAGACATGTTCAAAATTAACAAATATAAACTGTTAGTTTGAATTCATGTTTTCATTTGTTTTTGTTTTTTCATGATCACAGAAATAGAGAAATTTAAGTCTTCATTTAAATATGATGGACATATTGAAATGGAGGCATGGAAAGGGATGAACCCGTCTGAATTCTTTGTTGATTTTGAAGAACAAAGGAAAAGGGCTTGAATTCGTGTCAAGAACAGATTCTTACACATGAATATTTTTTGCGCTTTGTGACAAATTACTTACTTACTTACTTACAGATTTAAAGCTGATGTTTGGATGTATTTTTGGGTTGAAAACAAATAAAAGCAGTAAAGCCTTTCTTTTGTTAGGTTAAAAATTTGCTGTTGAAAAAAAATCAAAGGATGAAAAAATACGTTTATTATGGTGACAACAGTGGCCTCTAGTGGACACACGTTTTGGCCCTTTATTTATTTTTATTTTTAAATCGGTATTGAAATAATGAAGTAAAAACGTATTTACAGTAACACCTGTTTCTATTCCTCAGTAAAAGAAGAAGAAAAAAATAAAAATAAAATGAGCTCCAACGCAATCTATCTGCTCGTGGCTGCTGATATCAGATCCAGATGTTGAAAACAACTTTGTTTAAACAAGTGAAAGATTTACCATGAGAACGTTTTAGTTTCACTGAAGGACTTAAAGACAGTCTGTGGCTTCCATCCAAACCTGAGCGCGCAGAGGAAAGAGAGGAAGTTGAAGGTGTGTTTTGAACATGTTTCACAAATGTTTCTTTGAACGAGTTTCACTGAACAGATCATTGGGTTTTTAAACATATGTATGTTTAAGCAGCAGTGTTTTGTCGTACAAAGCTTCTGATTGTGATAATGTTATAAAAACACACCTTTAACTCAGTCAAGTCTAGAAATAGAAATTGAAAATAATATTTTTAAGCTGCGTCAAGACTTGTTTTGTCCTGTTTTGTTTTGGCTACAAGAACTTTCACACGGTCTTTCTGTCTGACCCGTTTGGATCTTAGTCATAGTCTTCACATCCACACAAAAACACCCCCTTACATTTTTCTCATCAGGGTTCAAACAGACAAAAAATCAAAAGAAAAAAAGTTAAAATCTCTTATGTTTCCATTTGTTAATCAACTCCATCAACTGTTTATCTTTGTATATTTTTCTGATAGTATCTATTCCTAGATGTAGCGATGTGAGTAGTTTTTAAAACAATTTAATGTAAGAATATTAGTGTTTTTGTACGACAATGCAGGCAAAACGTTTGGGCTCGTCCGGGATTTGAACCCGGGACCTCTCGCACCCTAAGCGAGAATCATACCCCTAGACCAACGAGCCATACGTGTCGCACAGAACCACGTTCAACTCACGCACATCGATCAATATATGGTCGATTCAGTTAATCTATAATCATGATCTCAACGCCCGGATTTTAAAAGTTAAGATTTAAATTAATAGTTTCTTAAATCAGTGAGGACGTGTACTTGAAAACAGATGTAGTGTCGCAGCAAAAACACCAGAGGTCGCTAAATGACTGCAGTGGAATCTTTACGACAGTTTGCAGCAAGATGTGCAACAGTCTGCTCGTTCCGCTTTCGTATTTGTTTCGGATTTCGATTAATTATTCTTAATTTTGTTTTAAAATGTCATCATTAAAGGTTCAATGACTCAGCACTTTAATGAAGGGTAAATGTTGATGTCACTTGATTAAACATTTTTAACGATATTAGAAAAAACCGGACCAGATATTGTGTAAAGTGACAAAGTAATGGGATCTAAACTAAATTAACTAAAAGCTTAGTCTCTGCAGATGTCATTAAAGTAAACAATGATGTTTGAAATGAGGGCTTTGAACTTTCACTGATGAAAAGATAATGACTCTGAAAATAATGGTTTAACGTCTGCACTTAAATCTGACTCGGCCATTAATGAACAAACAGCATATGTAAATCTCTTCTACTGCACAAATCGTGAACTAAAACACGTAAAAAATATTTGCTTTTTAAACGTCAACTCATGTGAAATGCCAACTTCCATGACTGTTGCAGAAAGTTCCTCATCATGACCATGTTTTCAACTTATTACTTTATAAAGTTGCTCTGAAATCTGGGCGAACGAGAGGTTACGAGAGCCCATTATGACGTAATAATGGCTTCACTCCTCCTCCAGCCAGCTGTAATCACGCCCGCTTTGTTTACACAACGGCTCCCTTGGAGGTGGAGACTTCCTGGATTGATGACTCGCGGTGACAAATCTAAATGTTTAACCAATCACAGCAAATCTGGTGTGGTTATGGAAAACAAGATTTAATATCCAGAAAAACAGTGTTTTCAGTGGGCGGAGCTTAAGATCATTTTCTAATGTCAATATTTCAATGAAAAGAGAGTTTTGTACAAACACACACTGATGATACAATAGAGTCACACATCATAACAATACACACTGATGATACAATAGAGTCACACATCACAACAATACACACTGATGATACAATAGAGTCACACATCACAACAATACACACTGATGATACAATAGAGTCACACATCATAACAATACACACTGATGTTACAATAGAGTCACGCATCATAACAATACACACTGATGATACAATAGAGTCACACATCACAACAATACACACTGATGATACAATAGAGTCACACATCACAACAATACACACTGATGATACAATAGAGTCACACATCATAACAATACACACTGATGTTACAATAGAGTCACGCATCATAACAATACACACTGATGATACAATAGAGTCACACATCACAACAATACACACTGATGATACAATAGAGTCACGCATCATAACAATACACACTGATGATACAATAGAGTCACGCATCATAACAATACACACTGATGATACAATAGAGTCACGCATCATAACAATACACACTGATGATACAATAGAGTCACACATCACAACAATACACACTGATGATACAATAGAGTCACGCATCATAACAATACACACTGATGATACAATAGAGTCACACATCACAAAAATACACACTGATGATACAATAGAGTCACACATCATAACAATACACACTGATGATACAATAGAGTCACACATCATAACAATACACACTGATGATACAATAGAGTCACACATCACAACAATACACACTGATGATACAATAGAGTCACGCATCATAACAATACACACTGATGATACAATAGAGTCACACATAACAACAACACACACTGATGATACAATATAGTCACACATAACAACAATACACACTGATGATACAATAGAGTCACGCATCATAACAATACACACTGACGATACAATAGAGTCACGCATCATAACAATACACACTGATGATACAATAGAGTCACGCATCATAACAATACACACTGATGATACAATAGAGTCACACATCACAACAACACACTGATGATACAATAGAGTCACGCATCATAACACTACACACAGTGATGATACAATAGAGTCACACATCACAACAACACACACTGATGATACAATAGAGTCACACATAACAACAATACACACTGATGATACAATAGAGTCACGCATCATAACAATACACACAGTGATGATACAATAGAGTCACGCATCATAACAATACACACAGTGATGATACAATAGAGTCACACATCACAACAACACACACTGATGATACAATAGAGTCACACATAACAACAATACACACTGATGATACAATAGAGTCACGCATCATAACAATACACACTGATGATACAATAGAGTCACGCATCATAACAATACACACTGATGATACAATAGAGTCACGCATCATAACAATACACACTGATGATACAATAGAGTCACACATCACAACAATACACACTGATGATACAATAGAGTCACACATCATAACAATACACACTGATGATACAATAGAGTCACACATCACAACAATACACACTGATGATACAATAGATTCACGCATCATAACAATACACACTGATGATACAATAGAGTCACGCATCATAACAATACACACTGATGATACA
This sequence comes from Callionymus lyra, assembly GCF_982586985.1. Lineage (NCBI taxonomy): Eukaryota > Metazoa > Chordata > Actinopteri > Syngnathiformes > Callionymidae > Callionymus > Callionymus lyra. The sequence continues at coordinate 6,738,128 of NC_141827.1, read as the reverse complement.
ATAGAGTCACGCATCATAACAATACACACTGATGATACAATAGAGTCACACATCACAACAATACACACTGATGATACAATAGAGTCACGCATCATAACAATACACACTGATGATACAATAGAGTCACGCATCATAACACTACACACTGATGATACAATAGAGTCACGCATCATAACAATACACACTGATGATACAATAGAGTCACGCATCATAACAATACACACAGTGATGATACAATAGAGTCACACATCACAACAACACACACTGATGATACAATAGAGTCACACATCACAACAACACACACTGATGATACAATAGAGTCACGCATCATAACAATACACACTGATGATACAATAAAGTCACGCATCATAACAATACACACTGATGATACAATACAGTCACGCATCATAACAATACACACTGATGATACAATAGAGTCACGCATCATAACAATACACACTGATGATACAATAGAGTCACACATCATAACAATACACACTGATGATACAATAGAGTCACGCATCATAACAATACACACTGATGATACAATAGAGTCACTTATCATAACAATACACACTGGTGATACAATAGAGTCACACATCATAACAATACACACTGATGATACAAT